>NW_010272634.1:72432-99867 GCF_000690775.1 Eurypyga helias
TGGCTAGAAGCGCACATTAAATTATGTAGTTACCCAACAGTACAAAGTAAAACCACCTGGAGCTCAAAGAAAAACCCAGACAGACTGCTTGAGGTGAGGACTAGGATGTAAATACTAAGAAAGAGAGGACAAAGTATGAATGAAGATACCAAATTGAATCTGACACTTGATGTAGGAAGTTCTTACTTAAAGACACAATTACAACATTCATTAAATTTAACAAGGTGGTTTTAAGAATTGTCAGGGAAAAAGCAAGAAATCAGAAAACATGAGCAGTGACCAGATACAGAAGCTATTTAAAGCTAACAGAAATAAATAAATTCCTGTACACAAGAGCTGATTGGTTTTGCAAAGAAATGTCCTGCAGGCATAATAGAGACCGTGAGCTATAAATGATAACTGTTGCAAAGAATATTTATACAAACACATGTCTTAAGGGAATTTCAACCTCAGTGCCAAGAGGGAATGAGACCTTTATACAGAAGAAGGAACAGATTTATGTCTATGTTGCCATTTGAGGAGGAAGATGCTGCAGCATCCTACTGCGATGTCCAGAAAGGGCAGCATCACTGTGTGTCAAGATGAAGCTGCATCCCCAGAGGTCTATATCAGCCATGATTCAACAAGGAAGATCTTTTCTACACCAGGTTGGCTTGTCCTTGCATAGCCTTTGCATGGCTGTGCAAGCCTTTTCTAGGCAAACATGGGTTCTTTCCTGTCTCCTCAATTGGTCCCAAAACAAAGCAAGTGCGTTATGGCATTGGAGAGCAAAGTTAATGCACTCTCTTTCAGCAAGTTTCTTCAGACTCAATGCTGTATTGGCCAAAGTTTCATAAATTTCAGTTCAGAGCAAGCTACAGTGGATGTAGTTTTTCTGGATTTTAGTAAGGCTTTTGATACTTTTCCTCACAGGGTCCTTCTGGACAAGTTGTGCAACTGTGGGATGAGTAGATTGACAGCATGCTGGGTGAGGAACTGGCTGAACGGCAGGGCTCGAAGTGTTGTAGTGATTTGAGTTTACATCTGGCTGGTGACTGGTCACCAGTGCTGTTCCTCAGAGGTCAATCATAGGACCGGTCCTGTTCAATATTTCCATTAATGATCTGGATGCAGGAGTTGAACGCACCATTGGCAAGTTTGCTGATGATACCAAACTACAAAGTACTGCTAACTCTTTTGAGGGACAAGAGGACTTACAGAAGGATCTAAATAGATTGGAGCATTGGGCATGGCATGAAATTTAACAAGATCAAATGGAGGACTCTGCACCTAGGATGGAGTAATGCCAGGCACAAGCATAAATTGGGAGGGGAATCGGGGTGCTGATTGGCAGCAGGCACAATAGGAGTCAGCAGTGGGACCTGACAACCAAGAGGGCAAAACACATCCTGGGATGCATCAAACACCCAGTCAAAAGAGGTGATTATCCACTTCTAAGAGAATTCAGTCACCAACAGTGATTAATGCCTTGGAAGTGTAAAAATATAAGGTTGATAAGAAAGAAAAAAAAGACAACACAAAAAAACCCAAAACATTACTTGATGGGAGCATGGGGAGAAAAATTTAAACAAATCAGAGGCTATGGATATGATTGATGATCAAGGACATGATTTGAACAGATGATCTAGCAACCTAGTATGTTTAACAACCTAGACAGAAACACTATGTAACTTCAAGATAATGTTTACATCCCACTACTTACATGGCTAACACTGTCGATAAACTTGAGGAATAATTACAACAAATGTTAGAATTTATTTCACTCTGCTTGAATCTGTACTGCAGTAGGTAGAGCTTTTCAGGCTTCTGATAATGTGGCTTCCAAACTAGCTTCCCTCTGTTTACCAAAAGCTAATCTTTTGCATTTGCTTCCAAAATTCTTTCTGTGTTTTCCCTGACACATTCCTTCAGTATGATTTTCACCTCCAAAGCACTGAAGTTCTTAGCAACCTGTATGGTAGAGTTTATGACTCAGGGCTGCAAGCGATATTCAGAGAAATATTTAGTATTAATAAGACAATCATGTTCAGGAGGTTAATGGCTCAGATAGAAACACAGCTGAGTGCTTTGGTACAGAGATCCACTGTATTTCATGTTCTCCTGATTGTTAATAATCAGATGCAGCCTCGGTTAGTGAACCTTGTGATTTAGTGTTCAAACCTAGAGGAAGAAACATAACTAGAAGGAGAAATTCGTGCACCTATCTTTCCTCCTGGGTATAGTATAGGGCATTTTAAAATTTTTGTAAAGCTATTGTCTTCTGATTATATGCTTAGAATTGCTTTGTTCTCTGTGAAAAAAATGTCTTTTCCATATCATTTGCAGTTTTGATTATAAGAATCATGAAGTAGTAGTGAAAAGTGTAATATGCATTTGCTTGCACGATATTTCCAGCAGTTGTACCCTGCCATCTCCCTCTGCGGATGCAGTTTTTATCTCCTTATTATAAAGTGCATATGCTCTCTCTGTGTATTATGGATATAATCTAAAGCCCACTGAAATGGAAAAACCCTCACTTGGCTTCAGACAGGTCCTATATCTATAAAGAGAAAAGCAACTACAAAGGAAAATGGCTTTATACGCTCATTTTTGTGCAGATTTAAAAAGTCCAGATTTGTATCTCCGTTTTCAAATGTAGGTGTGGGTTTCAAATTAAAATTATATATCCTGCCCTGTTTTATTTATTTGATAAGCCTATTTGCTGTTGCTGGTTTGAGCAAAGGCACATGGAGTGGAAAAGACTGCAAAAAAGCTGTTTACAGAAACTTCTCCTTTGCTAGTACAGCCTGAAAACCTTTGCCCACCATTGCAGGTTCATTGGTACAAACTGCTTGGCTGTGCCCTCACTGAGGCGCAGACTCTCTGGAATGTGTGTGTTCTTGTGTGTTAGCTTCACTAGCAAAAGTTACATGGTTGGCTGTCATTCAAGACGTCAAAGTTGGTCTCCTCTGCAGTTTTTAACAACAGGGTGAAAAATGAAGTAAAAGGTGAAGAATTTTTCCCTGCAAGGTCCACCTCAGATTAATTCCTTCAGGATGGAAGCTGACCCAACTACTGTGTTTGGGCCTCTGTCCATTGCATTTGTACCTATTACATTCTCCGGATCTCAGCAGGTTCCAGTGACTATCTCTGGCTGATCTGTAGCCTGTTTTGGATAAAAATTCAGGATGCTACTTCTGCATGGACCTTGGATGCTGCCCCCAGCCTACAAATGTCTCATGCCCAGAAATGGCCACAGTGTCTGGACAAGACTTTTACTTGATCTTTCAGTTTCTAAATGTTTTGTTTTCCCCTTCAGCTCTGAAAGGTTGAAATGGAAAAGACGGAAAGATTTTGCAAGTTTTGTGAACAAAGCTCTTCTTTACTTTAAAGGTATCAGAAAAGATGTTCTGATCTGGTAAAAAATAATAACCCCCTTGCCAGCAGTTCCCTGCCTTAACTTCCTTACTGCTGTGAATTCTTCAGTGGCTGTGTCCACAATCCAACAAACAATCTCTAATTTTGCCTTATGCCAGTGGCTACTCCTCCGAATCAGGTATGCTGTCTCCTGCTCATAGATACAGTACATAGTTTTTCTGATTTACTCTTATAATGAAATAGAAGCCTAGGCTGTAAAAGAATCCTTATATTCCTCTGTCCTAGCTATTTTTTCATTTATCTGTGAGTAATTCTGAGTTTGCGTTTCACCAATCGGCCTCAAAATTTTTTAGTATCTGATATATATAACACATTTCCTTGTGCTTTAATGGTGGGATTTTTCCACTCTCTGGGCCTTTTAAATGGACACAGATTTCCTATTTTTAAGTAGACTTCATCCAATCTGTTTTCCCAGAGTTCTCCTGTGGACTCATTAAAGCTTAATGTCCTCACATTACCTCTGGTCTTGGACACGTGACATAGTCCTGATGGAAGACAATGGGTTGCTATAAGGATTGTTCAGGCAGGTAAACCTGCCTGAGTTTCCCAGAAAAAATAGCATTAGAGGTATATTTTATAAAGCTTTCCACAGGTATAATAAACCTAGAATAGTACTTTTGGAAGCTTTTTGATTAAAATCAATCTTTAGATAGAGCCAAAAGTAGTCGAATGATTTACAGTAGTTTGGGATCCGAGTGAGAAATGAAGGAATGGAAGGAACATTTAAGTGCAGTGTCCTGCAAATGATTGTCTTTTCTAGTTCCCAGCTAAGAGTACAGCTGAGGCTTTGTTTTGGTTTTAGTGTGTCATTTAGAGCAGATAATAAACAGACACATAATTTAATGAAAGCAAACTTTCACCATGTTGATCTATTATATTACACTTCTTTCAGTAAAGTTGTATCTCCTCAGATGCTCACAGATGCTCTCCAGACTATCTGCCCTAACTGATAGTAATAGTACTTTCCACAAATGAGCTTTAGAAGGTAAAAAATAACACGTACTTTTCCAGAACAGTTTTGACCTTGGATGGCTTTCAGACTCAACACACTCATGGTGCAGTGCCACAATCACCCTCCTCTAAAGCAAGGGAACACTGGGAAACTTGGAAAAATACCTTCACAGAGGGATACATAAACTGGAGTAGCATCTATGGAGGTTTTACTTTTTAACTCCTGCTTTCTCAAAAATATGAAAGTCATGTTGCATTTGAAATCCAGAAGAGAGAGAGTTAAAAACAACCCACTGCTACCACACCAGAAAAACAGCCTGGAGAAAGATACAGTAGAAAATAGGAAAAATGTATGATTTGTGATAAAAATACAGGAAAAGATGGATTTTGATGGAATCCTGCTAACATCTTTGCTCCCTGCTTCTCTTCATCCACTTTCTTAGTGTACTTAAGGACTGCACTACCAACATGGATTACAGTAACAGCAGAGATCCCTAATCATGGAGATACAATCCCATTTTTGGGGCTTATTTTATAGTCACATATCTACATGACCAGCAATGCTAGTAGTCCTGTGCTGGAGAAATAAATTCACACTACAAGGTAATTGTACCTCCACCAGCACCACTGCAGTTGCTTTGATTCCTGGACATGTAGCAGAGTTCTCATTGCACACAGTCTGCAAGACAAGACGCTACACTTCATACTGCCCTTAGGAAGGATCCCCTTAAAAAAATAACTTTTATTACCCTACAAAAACTCAGTTATTCAGTTTTCATCTGAGTTAATCTAGGCTACTCTTCCTTTAGGATGCTTACTGCCACTCTAATGGAAAAATATTTCAATCAAATTATATTTAACAGACTAACAATGAAAGGTCAGGCAGGCCTGCCTTTTGCAGATAGGGGTAACAACAACTCTCACAGGGGTAGATGTCTCTTCAGTTAGTTAGGACAGAGCTCTTTCACCCAAGAATTCTTCCTAGCTATGTCTTTTACTAAACCTAGTAGTTGTTCTTACCAGTTTCTAAGTCCAGGGAGACATCCTACCTAAGTCCAGACTTCATATCAGGGAAATACCAGAGCATAGACCCTTCTCCCTTTCCCTAAGTTTGGTTTCCAAACCAAAGAATCCCAGAACCAAAAAACATATAAGAAAATAATCATCCTCAATCAGAGTTTCAAACTGGACAGCATCCCAGAGCATGTTGCAGTGAGTGTCCCAGGTATCCCTGATACAGACCTACTTTTTGGATATTTCTTCAGGAAAAGTAAGATTTAATAGGTCATGCTGTGCCTCATCTAACCCCCTCACTGTGGGCTGGGATGCAGATAGTTAAATTCCCAAGTTTGAAATCATGCCCTTTGTCCATTACATTAAAGAGCTGAGCCAGCTGCTTTCCTGATCCTTAAAGTCTATATACTCCGTTACAGTGAACTGAATGTCTCCTAACGAGAAATGTTGTATTTGCACTTTGGATGTAAAAGGTCACAGCGGGTAACTTTGATAACCTCTGCTATTCTGCTATTAAATCTCGTTGGAGATTGATACATTTAAGATAAGAAAGTTTAGAATCGGAGTCCTGTTTTGTTTTGGTTTTTTTTTGGGGGGAGGCGGGTGCTGTGGGTGGGCTTGGATTTTGTTTGGTTGTTCTTTGTTGGGAGTTTGTTTGTGGGTTTTTGTTTGTTTGTTTTCCTTTTACATAGAGGAAACTGTTGCCAAGAATAATTCATTTATCATGAGATCTTTAGAGCGGTGTCTCATTTCTAGTCCCTGCCAATCTGCATAAGTCATCCAGCCACTCAGAGCATGAATCAAGGGGTTGTAGGTACTGCCGTGAGGCTTTGGGGAAAAGAAAAATTGGGCATGCTCAGTGGATGCCTTTCACGCAACTGTGAACAAACAAACCAGGCAGGACACTTGATTAAACAGCAGACGTGTGCACTGCAAAGCAAATTATGATAAATTGTTAATATTGATTACTTTTAACCAGAAGGATGAGATTGTCTTGTGTTTAAATTTAGGAATGCAGCCAAAAGATACCTTGACCTCACCTCTGCTCTGGGAACCAATACAAAATTAATTGGAGCTGTCATTCAGGTAGAAGTCACAATTATGTGACAGTTGATTTATTAATTTAGGAGCTAGCTATAAAACATTCTCCACTGGTACGTGATTTTTTCAGCTTAGTTTATTAATGCAGAAAAATCTCCGGGATGTTGATAGTCTTTGTTTCGTGCCTGTAATATAATAATTTTAATTTAAAATAATGCACTTCAGATCAGCCATAAACAGTTTTAGCTTGGTTTTTTGATTACATTTTCCTCTTTTTAAATTTTGCTTTTATTTTCCGAAGTGGCTTGCACTGCTGCATTCATAAGCACGTAACCAACTGGGATGTGGAGTGCTTCTGCAGTACAGCATTTGCAACAGTCATCTGAAGCTGCAAATCCTGTGTCTGCTGGTACTGTTAATTGCATATGTTGCACTCTAAACAAAAACATATATTGTCTGACCTGAATTCTAAGGAGTGTTGACCTATCCCCTTCCTTTTCTGGATTTGCCCCCAAAACTTAATCTGATGTGACTACTGGTTATCTGCTTGTTCAGTCTGAACACAGAGGCATTAGTGTAGGTGGCAGACCTTACTGTTACAGATTTTTTTTACATGCATGCATATAGAACATATATACACACACACACATAATGTTGTCTTTAAGGGCAAAATAGAAAACATTTTATTTCATTAACCAGCCATCTTTTTTTTTTTTTCCAGAGTAATTGCAGCCTTTGACTGGTGTCTCTCTTTTCTTCTATATCCATGCAGACATATACATTTTATCTGGAATTAATGCAAAGTTTAGATCATATTTATCTAGATTCATATACTTACTCATGCATAAAGAAATATATCAAAGATAATAAGAAAACCAAAACAAAATTAAAGGCAGGGAACCTCTTTTCTGATAGATAGGACCTTCAATATTTATCAAAAGGCTTTTTAAATATATTTTTTTTTTGGCATGACATTTGCAGTGTTGGGATGATGATATATATCATGCTCCACAGTGTTCCCACTGGGCATTGCGCTTTATGCTCAGCACTCTGATAATAGGACTGTACTGGTGCCATGTGTGGAGTATAGTTGTTGAGTATAGGCAACGTACTCAACACATGCCACATCATATAGCCACGACCACAGATATCAGAGTTACATTGAAAGCAAGACTCTAGTACACCCTAGAATCAGGGTATTTCATCATATTTGAGGTCACATCATGTGACCTCAGTTTCAGGAATTAAATGGGGGATCTGTTGTGTCACTGCACCTGCTGCTGGTGTCTTCTCCTAAATTTCATTCCTTTCTAGCATCTTCGGTACCTTATAGAATCATAGAATCTTTTAGGTTGGAAAAGACCTTTAAGATCATCATGTTCAACTGTTACCCAACACTGCTGCTGCTAGCACTAAACCATGTCCCTAAGCACTTCGTCCACATGTCTTAAATATCTTCAGGGATGGTGACTCCCCCACTTCCCTGGACAGCCCATTCCAACGCCTGACAGCCCTTTCAGAGAAGACATTTTCCCTAATATCCCAACTAAACCTCCCCTGGTACAACTTGAGGCCATTTCCTCTTGTCCTACCACTTGTTATTTGGAAGAAGAGACCAACCCTCAACTCTCTGCACCTTCCTTTCAGGTAGTTGTAGAGAGCAACTACATGAATCCATCCCCCGGTACTGTGAAACTTTAGCAAGTACAGTTTAATGAAGACTACACAGAAAACCTCTGAGGTGCATGGAAGTCAGATGTTATGTGTGTTTTACATGAACTGTTTTGCTTCATAAAACAGGAGATAAAAGTCTTGAAAAACCTTTCCTTCTAACTTTCACATTGTTTTTCTGAAATATGTTTATTTATGCACTGTCTTATGTGTTTCTCATTGAAATATTAGTAAGCCACAAACAGTATTTTGTAATGAAACCTCTGGAGCATCCTGAAGGAAAAAAATAATGTGAAACACTATAGAATACATACACTAATATATATTAATACACTGCATACTAATGCCATGGCACCATAGCAGAATGTAGTGGTTCTGCCTTCAGGCAGAGAGAATTTCTGGATCTCCCCATTCCATATTTTTTCCCTATCATCTTAGAAAAAAATCAAAAACAAACAAACAAAAAACACCAAACAAACTAAACACTTCCAAACAACTAAAACTAAATCTTACCCCAGCATTTATATAAATGCATGGAGATAGAAACCTACCCTAAAATTCAGTTCAACGGAAATGTATAACCAAATTTAAAAGACTAGTAGGCAGAAACCATATCAAAGGAACATTAAATGAATTTTAATTATTTTCCACCTTTTTTTCTTTGTGTTCATCTCATTTTTGTGCTAAAATACACAACCATCTCCCTACAACATAACACTTTTCACATTTTAGTACCTGAACTCTAAAAATAACCCAATAAAGATAATGTTAGATCTAAAAACCTATAAAATTTCTGCCTTCTGTCTGCCAATGCACCTCCCCTATTAAAAAGTATCATATATGTATGCGCATAGGTATAATTCAGCTTTTCAAAATGTGTTGTCTGCCTTTTTAATGTGGGGACGTGTTGTTGGTGGATTTTTTTCTTACACTTCTTTTCCTATCTCTTTAAAAAACTTTTCTTTCCTTAGTGGTGAGTCTACTGAAAGTAAAGTTTGACAATTATATTGTTCTACTGATAATTTTAAGGTTCAGTCTCCTGCAAATTTTCAGGGTTAGAAATAAGCTTTCTGTTTCATTGGAGAACTGAGAATTTCAGCTTTTCAGATATATCAAGTGTTATGCAGCATTTATTTAGAAACCTGGCAGATGATGAAATATTGAACCTTAAAACAGGAGTGACATTTTGATTTATATTAAAAAGGACTGATTCTTCTCTGTTTCCCATTCTTCACTAGTGTCTTCCTGTCAATATGAGTAGCATTACTTCTTTATTTACACCAGAAAGATATCATAGAACCTGGCATAAATGGTTTTCAATATTTTCTACAGCTCTTTAAAAAATCAGTGCCTTTTTTTTTTTCTTTCTTTTTTATTGACAGTATAGTTAGATGCACAATATCAAGGTAGCCTGTATTTTACAAGCTAGAAATACTTTTTAATGGCTCAATAAAAAAAGTAATCTAAAATACCTTTTTTTATAAAATGTGAGGCTTAAGCAAAATACAGGGTGGAGTTATAAAGCTTTTTATCAGAGTAAGTTTGGGCTGACCAGTGTAATTCACTTGGCCGTTTTGAATTTGTTGTAATAAAACTCTTATGTCGTCACATAACATTGTTTTCTATATAGAGAGACAGATCTGTGAAAACCGTTTAAGATGCAAGCTATTCTTGATGAAGGATTATAGGCAGTATATATCTGTAAAATGGTGTGATTTTTTTATTATTATTGTAGCTATTAGTTGTGTAAGGAATTAAGTCATAAATCAATTCAGCCATTTGTTGTTTAGAAGATTTTTCCCAAATTCATGCATTCCAAGGTACATTTGAGCTACTTTGAGGACTCAGTACATATTCCCCTATTTGCAAATTAGATGGGGAAAAAAAAAATCTGATTTTATACTAAAAGGAAGAAAAACTACCTAGAGAGGGCTCTCTAGGTCAGTTCCAGGTCTGTTGTGGAGTTCATCTGATGTTGTCATCTGCTGGACAAACAACTTCACCTTCACAGATTTATGTTTGTCCTCCTGTCTAAGTCTCTTTAATATGTCCAAGTTTTCATAGAGCTCAAGGGCTCATTGTCTGCTGTGGTCTTTACCACTACAGTTAATAAAAAATCGTTCACATTGTCACAATGGATGTGAAATAGTGAGCCACATATATAGCCTGTACAGCAGGATAAGATTTACTGTAATAGGAAAAAACTCATTTATGGTGGATGTCTCACATCTTGGCTTGATTAAATGCTTTTAAAAAGAACAATGATTTCATATTGGTTCACTGTTGACAAACTTAATTATAGAAGTATCTGGTAAGAATCAGATGCAAAAGAAAGGGTTCTGATAACTCTTAGGGAAAAAAAAAATATACATTGTTAGAAGCAGAGATGTGAATCCAAGTTCCCATTTCAGTAATGTTAACATTAATAGATTTCAGCAAACTCACTCTTGTTCTGCCCAAATGGACAAGTGTATTCAGTTCAGGCCCTTCATATTGTGTTTCAGCCTGTCGTAGATATCTTTTATGAATCCAGACCATCTGTGATAGCAGCTTATCTGACATCTAGATCTCTGTTGTTGTTATCTTCAAGGTTAAATAATGTCTTCCACCAGCTTTGTCTCTTTTAATACTTGTTCATCTTCAAGTTGTTTGTTTTTTAAATCTGCCTGTTGCACAGAAAATTGTGTAGCTGATGAGATTTGGTATATATTGTCATCGGTGAGCACACAGCAGAACCAGTGAACAATGGCAGACTCCAGAGCAAGTGGCATAATATAGTTTTAACACATAACTTTGAATTACTTTGTCAAAAATCGATTTGAGAGTCAGCCACCGTATGAGTTCCAGATAGTTTTGAAACATTAAATCACTTTCACACTCTGTTATATACAATTACAGATATGGTCTTCTATCAGTGGCATTTAACCAACATTAAGAGGCAGTTAATTCCCTGAACAATTGCAATGAAGGGTCATTTAGGCCAAAATATTGAAACAGGTCTCATTCGTCCAGCATTATAATTGCATGTTTATACTCCTTTCTTATAATCACTTGAGCACGGAGTGATATTGGAAAAAAAAAAAAAAAAGAAATCTGTAGAAGTATGATGCTGAACTGAATAATGCTGCTGTAAAAGCAATCTAAAGAAGGGGAGGCTCGGGTTCCTTCAAGGATTCTATGAACATTTTTAGTGGTGAAAACTCAGTGCTCTCAAAAGAAAGAGATAATCATCAGAAATGCAGAGCTCTTGAGAAATGCTTACTTGTAAATATTTCATGGAGGTCTGTGCAATTATAAGGTTTAATATAAGGTGAGGTCTCTGCCCTGAGAAGGTCTAAGCCATCTGCTTTTCTTGTGTTTGACTGCTCCTGGAAACTTCTGAACTGTCTCCTCCAGGAGCCACTACTAGGGACAAATCTATGCGAGCTGACCTTCAGCTGTGTTTCATTCTTTATTTCCTCTCCCATTTTTAGCCTTGGTACTTGCTGAAGCACTGGAGATCATCTGGATGCTCCAGGCAGATTGCCCCCAATGAGGAAAATGTGTGAACTTAGTAGATAGTCAGAGGCTAGGTGAAAATACTGACACTGTTGCTGTTCAGAATTGCCATTTTGCATGTTCTGGGGGAAAAGTTTTAGGATAAATTATTTTGATCAACAGAAAGTACTGCTTGTTGTCATATTACTTGAGAGTATTCTGCTGTTTACAAAATGTGGTCTCAGTATTGATGTTGTGGTTCATGACACCTCTGTGGGTCCCACAGTATTAGAACCCTTTCCCTTCTGAGAGTCTAAGAATAGCTATCTTTATATAAATGTCCAGATATAGAGGCAATTAGGGTTATTTTAATACTCAGACAAGAATTATTATGAAATATTCTGAACACTCACCATATATCTTGTCCATTATATTTGAACTATTTTAATTATTGCAATATACTTGCAAGGAAGGACTGTCACTGAAGAGTCTAATACATTCTGATCAGCTTTTTTTGGTATTGTACTGTGCTGGCTTTGGCTGTGGTAGAGTTAATTTATTCATAGTAGAAGTATGGGACTATGTTTGAATTTGTGCTGGAAACAGTGATGATAACACAAGGATGTTTTCATTGTTGCTGAGCATCCAAGGTCTTTGCTGCTTCTCACACTCCCCCAACAGCAAGCAGGCTGGGGGTTCACAAGAATCTGGGAGGGGACACAGATGGGACAGATGACCCCAACTGACCAAAGGGTTATTCCATACCTTATGATATCGTAGTCAACATATAAAGCTGGGGGAAGAAGAAGGAAGGGGGGTTACACTCACAGTGATGGTGTTTGTCTTCTCAAGTACTGTTAGCTGGGATGGAGCCCTGCTTTTCCTGGAGATGGCTGAACACCTGCCTGGTGATGGGATGTAGTGAATGAATTCCTTGGTTTGCTTTGCTTGTGTGTGTGGCTTTTGCTTTACCTATTAAACTGTTATCTCCACTCATGAGTTTTCTCACTTTTCCTCTTCTGATTCTCTCCCCCATCCCACAGGGCAGGAGGGAGTGAACGACTCTGTGGTACTTAGTTGCTGGCTGTGGTTAAACCACGACATGTACTTATGAATAGTTTAACATTTACTACAAAATTTGTTTATTTAAAGGTAGTTGTTGTTACACAGAATATTTGATTTAGCAGAGATAAAAATTGTATTGCATAACATAACACAAATATAAGTTACACTTAGCAAAATATACATAGCAATTGCAAAATACAGTTTGATCATAATACCAGTGTGATTCCCATTACTGGTCTCTATTATCTACTCACCATTAAAATGATGGGCATCCCAAATCACTGGGAAGGAATACATGGGGTGAAGCCAGCCCAAACTTGCTGTTCTCCCTGAAATTCCCTTGCCTGTTGTTCAGCCTCCATACTCTACTCTGGGCTGAGTCACATGTTCGCTCTCCCCATGTAGGTCTGGCTAACTTGTAGACACATTCACATTTTTAGTGAACTCAAGGAAAAACACCATCACTCAACTGCTGACAGAATTCCACATAAAACAAAGGCCACCCTCCAGTCCCCTCTGTGCCAACACAAAGCCAGCATCTCTGCAACAGCTGTGGCCAGTCACAACCTGCACCATTCTCCCACCTTCACAGACACATCACCCTGGCCCATCTGCACTGATCACTCCTCCACCTTTGGGGATTATTGGTCAGTCACAAGGACTGAAAGAAAGAAAGAAATGGATAAAGCTCTTCCTTACCACTTCTCCGTGAGATCATCTCATACCATCTTGACCTGCAGCCTTGGAATAAACCAATAGAAATAACAGTAGCCATAATTATTATATAGCTGAAATTTATTCTAGGAGCTCAAAGCGTTTCAAAAGGATGGCAAATATCCCTATTCTCATGGCCTGTCCTGCTTTATGCTGTTCAGAGATGAGAACACATTGGCTTGAAAATTTGGACAATGATGTCATACTCTAATAATGGACATTTATATTACTGAAAAATTGATAGAGATCATGGCAACTTTGACAACTGGTGGATCTGGATTTCATAGAATCATAGAATCACAGAATGGTTAGGGTTGGAAGGGACCTTAAAGATCATCTAGTCCAACCCCCCTGCCATGGGCAGGGACACCTTGCACTAGACAGGTTGCCCAGAGCCACATCCAGCCTGGCCTTGAACACTTCCAGGGATGGGGCATCTGATTTTATTTTTAAATCCAATTTATTTTTAAAGGTTATAAGTTTATAAGAGGAAGCATCAGCAAGATAAAATTTAATGTGCTAGTCAAATTTTATTTGAAACTTTATTAATGAGTAAATTTGCATTCATTTGTAACTGAATGTGATATGACTAAAGGCTTCACAATTATTTTGGTATAGGGCTTTAAAAATTTGTAAGAATAACTCACAAGAGCTTGAAAACCAGTTTTGTAACTCTGCTAAGTATAAGTGAAATGGAGAGCCTCTTTGGAGATGTGTTTGAATGCTTATTTTTGCTAATTGAAAAAATAGAGATTAGTAGCTTATCTATTTACTCTGACAGATGAAGGACATCATGTATAAAATGCAGATCCACCAGAGACATCTTGACTTGTGGTCATATAAAGTGTCTTTAAATGCAATATTTCTAATATAAGAAAATAAATTTTTAAAAAATCTTAATAGAAAGATAAGAAAATCTATTCTGTAAGACTTTAGCATCAATAATTGTACTATTTCAGAGAGTACCTTCTGGGGACCTGCTGACAATTTTCATGTGAGATAATTGCAGATCAAAATGTATTATGCTGTTAACTTCAGCAGAGGGATTTTCTGTTTATTGATGCTGCTGGTAACATAGTCATAACAGAAGGTTACATGAAATTTCTCACTTTGATTTTCTATTTTCAGTTATTATTTGTTTTCTCAAATGCTCTTTGCTTCAGCCTGAGTTTCCCCATGCTGGGCATCTGCTATGAAGTTTTTATCTTCAGAAATCTCAGTCTACCATGCTCAATAGAAAACTGATGTGGTTTATGATGATTTTTTCTTTTTTTTTTTTTCAGTTATGTCTCAGTTGCGTATGGTCCTTTCCAAAAAGTAGAGAATATATGAGGAAATGTGCTTTAGGCTGCAACAGAGGATTTGCTAATCCTGTGCTCATCATTCTGTGGCCTGCCCTTAGGGTGGCAGCATGGAAAAAGAATAAATCTGATATGAATGCAGAAGAAGATCTAGAATTAAAGGCAAACATGTGGCCCACACAGATGTGGATATAGCCAGGGTTAGGATGCCTGACTGGAGTTTTAATTATGATTTATTGAAGCGCTGATCACTCACAACTGCTACTGAAGACTATAGGATTGCTGCCATAAGTGTATAAAGCACTAGAGTGGAATATCCTAAAACCAATCAAAATCAAGAAAAAGAACATAAATTGACAATTTTGATTGTGTTTGGTTTTTTTACTTGACACCATTCAGCATGAGCTGTTTGCATTGCATCCTGAAGCTGTAATAGTGAGCATCACTGGGAAAGAAATAGCTGCTTTTGTCCTCTGAGCCACTTTAAATAATGTGAAATAAGTGAGGTGAATGACACTTGGGGATTTTTCTCTATCTGTTGTTTCTGAATACAGGTATTTTTCCATCTATCCTGAATGACTAAGAATGGGGTTCTAGGAAAAAAAGGATGTAATTCTTTATTTGCTGAGGAACTAATTTTACTGATTCTTTACACCACACTTTACTCCACTGTCAGAGGAGTTACAGGATGTTAAAGTGAAACTGTGAAAACCTTATAAATATTTCTTTGTAATTCTGGTGTCTGTCAACAAAGTGTTAATGCTACATAGGAAATCCAATTTATATGAAAATGTTACACTCCCAACTGAGATGTTTCACCCAACTGAATAAACTGCAGATGTGTGAAGATCTGCAGTAAACTATGGATGACGCTCAAAACCAGATGTACACCTGGTTTTGCTTTGCTTTGCCTTTGCTCCCAGAAAATGCCCAAAAGTTCACTGGTGATCAGTAAAATCTCGGAACTGTTTTATTATGGTAGAAATGTGTGAGGAAGTATGCAAAACTTTGCAACATTTGGAATCTTTTCTTCATATTCAGCTGTGTATTTGTACCTAATATGAGAATAAGTGACCAAAAATATACTTGTGAGTGTTGCACTTGTAACCCAAGGGCTTCAGACCTCTGTTTTTATATCTGAGGCTCAATAGAAGGGAATGAAAACTATTCATGCTGCATCTGTGAGATGATCTAATCAATGTTGGAGGAAGAAAGCTGTAAATATAGAAGTTAAAGTCACGTAGATTCAGCTGATGCTTAGTACAAGAACAAGGTTTGTGTGTGCACTGAATCCTGTGTTTCAGAATATGCATCATTCATGACACAATATATAGATTTTGTTTCAATGATTCCTGTTGACTTGACAGCTTTTCATCCATAAATTAAAGTAAGGTGATGTTAAGTGCCTAAAACTATTCTTCTGGAACTGTGATGTTTTTGGAGGGGAATGGAAGAGTTTTCCTTCTTCTCAAACTCTGAAGATTTAATTTGATCAAATATTGACATATCCATATGCCTTTTTATCAGTTGAGAAACACAGCAGTCCTATGATATGCTTCATCTCATTCTACAGTATGTCTGAAAAAGTTGTCCAGATTACATACTTGAAAAACCTGCTTTTCCCCATTGATAATAAAAAATGCATGTGGTGACCGTCTTAGGCAGAAACACCTACCATTCAGACATCTATGTTTGAGTAGCATAAATCTCTCCATGAGTGATACACTTCACGAATCACTGGTTTCTTTAATAACCTTTAATATTTTTGATACTATTTGAGTGTTTTCTGTACATGAATATTTTTTATCTCCGTGTTGCTGTCTGTAAACCGTTACTTATAAGTACTTTTGAGGGCTCACAGAGCATGGGTCTGCTGTTTAAAGCTGGACAGTGTTTTGTGGATAATATTGGATTTAAAGCAACTTTCTTCCCTCTGTGACTGAAACAGTTAAACTGGTACTCAGAAAAAGAAGAGGTTGAAACATGGTATTACCACATTGCCTACCTCCTTGTGGTACAGGAACAGGGAGCTGAAACTGAAAGTTATAATCATAGAATTGTAGAATCTTTTAGGTTGGAAAAGACCTTTAAGATCATCAAGTCCAACTGTTAGACTGTCAAGTCCATTATTAATCCATATCCCTAAGCACCTCATCCACACCTCTTAAATACCTCCTGGGATGGTGACTCCACTAGCTCCCTATGCATCACTTGTCACCTGGGAGAATACACCAACTCCCAACTCCCTGTACCCTCCTTTCAAGGAGCTATAGAGAGCAATAAGGTCTCCCCTGAGCCTCCTCTTCTCCAGGCTGAACCCCCAGCTCCCTCAGCTTCCCCTCACAGGAATTGTGCTCCAGACCCTTCCCCAGCTCCATTGCCCTTCTCTGGACACGTTCCAGCTCCTCAATGTCTTTCTTGCAGTGAGTGAGCCAAAACTGACCCCAGGATTCAAGGTGCAGCCTCACCAGTGCCCAGTACAGGGGGACAATCCCTGCCCTGCACCTGATGCCAGCCAGGATGCCATTGGACTTCTTGGGCACCTGGGCACACGCCAGCTCATATTCAGCTGCTGTTGACCAACATCCCCAGGTCTTTTTCTGCTGGGCAGCTTTCCAGCCACTCATTCCCAAGCCTGCAGTGTTGCAGGGGGTTGTTGTGGCTCAGGTGCTGGACCTGACGCTTGGCCTTGTTGAAGCTCACACAATTGGCCTCAGCCCATCAATCCAGCCTGTCCAGATCCCTCTGCAGAGCCATCCTACTTTTGGGTAGGTCAACACTTCCACCCGACTAGGTGTCATCTGCAAACTGAATGGGGTGCAGTTGATCCCCTTGTCCAGGTCATTGGTAAAAATGATAAACAGAACTGGCCCTGACACTGATCCCTGGGGAACACCAGTTGTGACTGGTGCCACAGGCTGACTTGGCGCTGGCTGACTGCAACCACTCTGATTAATGTCACAGAAAACAGAGGCTGATATATTTTTTTATTGAACATTGCTCAAGGTTTATTTTGATTAAAACCAGTGTAGGTAAAGAGGATGGAAAATGCAAGACACTGGTGACTCAGCATTTTAAACCAGCCCTTTATAAAATGAGGTGAGTAAGGCAGGAAAGATAAAGAATGAAGGTTTGAGATATAAGGAGGAGTAAATAGCCAAGGAATTTCCAAAACATGACCATTAAGACTGGAAGGGTTTGTTGGAAACCCCATCCAGATCCAGCATTGTTGTGTCACCGTAGCCGGCAACTAAACATCACACAGCTGCTTGCTCACTCCCCCTCAGTGGGATGGGGTAGAGAACTGGAAAAGTAAAAGTGGGAAAACTCTCTTACTAGTTTGCTAGGTAAAGTAAATTCCACACACACAAGCAAAGTGAAACAAGGAATTCATTCACTACATCCCATCGACAGGCGGGGGGTCAGCCATCTCCAGGGAAAGCAGGGCTCCCTCACATATAATGGTTACTTGGGAAGAAAAACACCACTCAAACATCATCCCCTTCCTTCTTTCTCCTCCAGATTTATATGCTGAGCATAAATCATATGGTGTGGAATATTCCTTTGGTCAGTGGGGGTCAGCTGTCCCACCTGTGCCCCCTCCCAGCTTCTTCTGCACCCCCAGCCTACTCGCTGGTAGAGGGGGTGTGAGAATCAGAAAAGGCCTTGATGCTCATCAATAACAAAACCAACCCTGTGTTATCAACACTTTCTAGCACGCTTACAAAACACAGCCCCATAGTATGTACTATGAAAAAAAAAATATCTATCTCAGACAAAACCAGCATCAGTGTGTTACCAATAATATTTTCATCCTAACTCTAAACCACAGCACCATATCAGCTACTAAGATGAAAATTACCTATGATGCAGCCAAAACCAGCACATCTGGCCATTTGTATTTTAACTTGAATTTGCCATTTTCAGGGCACATGGGTGAAATTTTGTATTGATACATCTGATGTTAAGTTTGCTGACTTAGTCTGCTGGGTGGAGACTGTTATTAATTATTTATATAACACTATATAACATGAGTTAAGAGGATTTTCTTTCTATACTGCACATGCTGCTAAAAATACACAAGTAAATTTTAGTCTTACACAATGGTTTTGCTGACATTCATCAGGATCAAGCTGAACACTGAAATAATTAAAAGAATACATTTGACTTTGTCCATCATTTTACTAGCCATCTAATGCTGACGTGGATGGAAATATGGTTATAGTGTAATACTGGTTACTATTCAAGTTACCAGTCATAATACTTCTGTGAAAATAAAACAAAATAAAATAAAAAAGGAAAAAAATAATCATATGAGAGATGCTTATATTTCTAGTAATCTTTCTGAACACCAATTTTAAATATTTAGGTTTGTTTAGCACTTTGTGTAGTGAACTGAAAGGAAAAAGAATCCTAGATATAGGGCATTTGGCACATATCAGGTGTTTGCTTTTGGTATTTTCATTATAACCTTGAAGCCACCTGCTAATCAACCAGGTTTTCAGGCTCTTACAAATAGAGAAAGCTGTGTACAAGAGGAGCCAGGTTCTGCAGATCTATATGAACCGAAGTGTTCCTCTCAAACCTGATATTCTCAGAGTTTTGGTTTATGCCAGAAGGCAGTATTATGCACTAATGAGCTGTAGATATCTGATCCTGTCTTTCTCCCTTTTCTTTCACTGACTTTTCCTAAAGGACATGTCATCTGTGTTTGGGTCACATGGAGTGAATATCGAGGTAGAGGTAGCCTTTGCAGAAGGTAACGTTGATATTTCTAGCCAGTGACAGAGAGTAAGGCTGTTTATAATTTTACTTCCAATCAGAATCAAGAATGTAAATGAGAAAAATATAAAGAGCTGATTAGGTATTTTAAATCTTGATCTTCCCTTCACACACATACGTACTGAAGACTTTATGCCTCTCCCTACTCATCACATCTTTGACCAAGATTCTCTACAAATGCACATAGACTGTCTTGCTTCTCCACACATGGGCTGGATCCACCATCTCATGAGCACTTGGCTCACACTGACATCCTTGGGCTTACTGGGTGAAGGAGATGGTCAGTTGCCAAGAAGGATCTTGATGTCATGGAGGTGAACTTGGACAGAGCCCATTGAAGCAGAGTATCCTTTGCAACTCAGGTTCAAGTCCAATAATGAGTATAATTAAATGAATTATCAAAGTTGAAAACAAGTATTGGGAAAAGTGGTTTTGGTTCATTGTGCTAACAGAGATTCCAAAATTTTTGGAAAACTAATTCTTGCTTTATATTCACATAGATATAGATATTTTGCAGGAGTTACGTTTTTTTCTACTTGCACTTGGGACACACTTCTGCAGCTTTCAGGATATTTCAGAGTATCTGATTTAATCTCTGATTTAGGATCACTGATACTAACCAATTGAAATGCAAATACCTGAGATATTAACTACTCCCATTTTGTACTTCTAAGGAATTTTTTAGATTTTCTTCATGTATCTTACTGCATGTCATGTAGCATAGAAACAATTTCCAAATGCTTCAAAGAATGAGACTGAGGCGGCGGTATTTTTAGAGAACATAAGCTAGGATCTCTCTACATTTTTAGAGCCTTAAGAACCTGAAACATGAATTCTCAGTGCTTACATAAGTGGCTTTAATACACACCTTTTGTGCAATACTGTAATTGCAAAAAAAATGTCAAAAGCTTCCTTATAGTAAACTTTGAGCAAACAGCTCTAAAAGACTTACTGCTATAGAGCAGGAGGAGGATTCTGACAGCTCCAGTAAAGGGAATTTCCATAGTTTCTAACTTTTCAGAAACCTACCTTTGAAGATTAAGGGATGAAAAGGAAGAGCTTCCAGGGTGGGAGCTAGTTATAATGGTTTCTCTTACAGCCCCTGAGAGATATAGGACGTTCTAGAGTATAAGTTATCTCAGCCAAAAATACACATCAAAACTAGATATGTTTAAAGACACCTACTTCTATTCATTGGTATAAAGGGAATATAGGGCAACTGGCTGAAAAGTAGGTATCTACAGTTTAATGATCCATATGAATGGAATCTTGGCTCCAGTGAATGTAAAGGGTGTGTTTACCTTGTCCCTGTAGGGGTCCAGGGGGTCCTTACTATGTCCTTTCAGTATATAAAGGAGGCTTATAGGAGAGACAAAAGAGAATTTTTACCAAGGCCTGTAGTGACAGGACAATGAGCAAAAGTTTTTAAATGAAAGAAAGTGGATATAAGGAAGAGATCAATTTTTATGATAATGGTTATGAGAAACAGGGACAGGTTGCCCAGAGAAGCTGTGGATGCCCCATCTCTGGAAGTGTTCAAACCCAGGGTGGATGAGGTTTGGAACAACCTGGTGTAGTGGAAGGTGTCCCTGCCCATGGCAGGGGGTTGGAGCTAGATGAGCTTTAAGGTCTGTTCCAGCCCAAACCATTCTGTGACTTTATGATTTTATGATTTAGCTTTTAACTCTTTGTGCCTTCAGCCGTATTTTGCTATGGTTGGCTGCCTGGACACAAAAATATAAATAATACAGCAGTGTTCTTGAATCCATGAGTATTATGCTTAGAAAGATGCTCTCATGTAAGGTGTTACTCATTAAGATCTCAGAGGGCTAATAGAGGGTCACATCTTAAGGAAATATGAGGATGAAGATACAGTTGGGGATTTTCTAGGGAAGTTTTAAACATTGTAACTTCATTTCAGTCACCGAAAATATTGTCTGGGATCATTACTCAGAGACACATCTGAACTGTCCAGTTATTCTTAGGTGGGGAATATAGCTCTACTGAAGATAGTGCTACTGCATGACCTTGCACCAGTTGAAGTTCTGGCCAGAATAACCATCAGTTATTTTGAAACTCAATGCCATTCCGTCTATCATTAGGCTAAGAGCAGAATATCCTCTGGTTGCTTTTGGTTATATTTTAAAAATGGAAAACCTATGACAAATAGTTCTGAAGGCCCAAACATCTGAAGACCTTCAGGTGAACTTCAAGTTACTTTGTCACACACCATGTAGGGCTCATGAATAAAACAAGGCGACACATTTAGCAACCCAAAAGCTTGGAAATGAACTTTAAAGGCAAGATTAACACATAGTGCAAAGTGACTTTCCCCCATGATGACACAGATATGCATTGAACTAGAACACAGTAATAGTTTTTATTGAATGTGAAAAGCGGGTAACATTTAGCTTTCCTTATAGAAGGCGTGAAAAGGTCAGCTGGAAGTTTTATTGATGGTGCTTAAAGGAGAAGTTTGCTTGCCGCAATGCAAAATTGAAGCTTATTTGGACAGAGGAAATCATATTAAGAAACAAGTCCTGTTCCACAGGACAATTACATTCTAATCCCTGTGTGTATTTATACTGCTCTTCAGTGCTCTATGCCCATGTCTCAGGAGAAAAATCTTTTATGATAACTCTTATAATTGATCTAACACCTGAGCTTCATTTATTACACATTGCTGAGTTTGTTTTAATGAGAAATACATTCCTATAGGTTTGCAGAAAGCAACACATTTTTATGCTTATAGCTTATTAAGCTTTTATTTTTTACTGTCTTAAACTTGTCTTGGAAATACAATGCTTATGTAAGTGTGACATTTTGGACTGAAGATTTAGCATTTTAGGGAACTTCACTTTATGGTCCATTATAATCTCAGTATAAATGTATGTCATTAAGACCACCTGACAACTAACTTTGAACAGTTGTTTTCTAAAAGACAGATGCTTTTTAGTGGAAAGAATCATGAGTGTTACAAATGTCTGATCTAATGGCCATTACTAATTATTATTAATATAGCTAATAATAATAGTCATGTTTAGAGTGATTTTCAATGAAAATATTTAATGATTCATGGAATGTTTGTCTCCGACAGCCTTTGTGAGGCAAATATGTTAAATGATGGATGGTTAAATGATGATACACATAAGTCAATGGACTTGATTACAGTCATAAAATGTGGCATATGGAGAAACGGAAATCAGGGAAGAAAAGAGATTAAGGCATCGGTCTTGTCATTAGAAGACTATCAGTCTGGATATGGTTACTGGTGTGAATTTGGGTGCTTAACTTCACTGTTTCTGCTCTCTTGCTGCAAAACAGAAATGATAATTCGCTGTATTATTATCACATTAATATATGAGGAAGGGTTCTCTCCCTGTATTAAAGTAACTGGATACTAATACATTTTAACTGTAGAATCTCAACCTCCTGTTTTTAATATAAACCTGTGATTCCCCTTCCTTGTGCAGAATATATAAGGAACTTGACCCTTCTTCCAAAGCTCAACTCAACAGCACCAATTTTGTTCTGTTGCTTGTGGTTGCCACTAATTTTTTTTAAACAATCTCTCATTCTATAACTTCCTCCTGCCTCAATTTAAGTCTACTCAGTTTTTTGTCCAGGCCCAGAGAAATCTAACTCTTAAGCATATTAATCTGTTCTCCACAAATGGAGCATTTTATTTTTGACATTTTCAGGTTCTTTTAGGTCCAATTTTGTACCACCTTCACTGGTTGCTGAGCTTCCTGGTCTCAACTTCTACCGATAACTGTTGCCTCTCTGAATTTTGTGCTTAATCTGCTCCCACAGTCATCAATACTCCTCAGTGCTTGCTGAGTTCACCAATTCTGATTCAGCAGTGATCACCCTGGCCAACAGTGCATCCCCCAGAGAAGCTCCTCCAGACCAGACTTATATCCAACTGTTCCAGGAGAACAAGAAAAATAAATATTTTAAAAAATTTATTTTCCATCACATCATTTTTATTTCCATTTATAAAGAAAAGGAAGAGTTTTAACAATACTGGTTTCTGATGTTGAATCAAGGAAAGAAAAATTGCTTCCCACTTTCATTTTAGAGCTGGTTTATTCAGATTAGCTGCTTATGACCTATGCTTATTGGTGATAACAGATGGGACTTTGATATTACAGATTTTCCATTTAGATTGTAGAGGTGAGCTTTCACATTGCCCTGTGTGTCATGCCAGGTTGTAAAATACATTGATAGATCAGAATATTTTTTTTTTTTTGCTGAGGTTATATTGAGAAAAACTATTTGAGTTGTTGAATATGTTAACAATTTCTTTTTTTCCTGTAAATGGTATAATTTTATTCGTGTTTTATTTTATTGTGTATATATTTGGAAAAAATGCAATTTCTGTTTCAATCTGGAGCTTTCTGTACATAATATGTTGTAGACACTAGACACAGGCAATACAGTTGAACCAGAAAAAGGGTTGAGACAGCTTAATACGCAGTTTGGTAGTGAATGTACATTTGGGACTCTGAACATAATATGTGATAATTGAGGGACAGAGACCTATTGTTAGTCCAAACACGAATTGTCCTGCTTTGCTAGCTGGGATGCCAGAGTCAGTTTAGCTGAATTAAGTAATCCCATGTCCCAAAATACTTTTGCAGGCTCTGATTTCTCTCGGTGAGGTATCACACCAATATCATACTGTTCCTTCTGGCAGAGCTAGTTGAGAAGCCACAGAGATATCTTTGCCTGGCACTGTGTTGTGGTATCTAGACAGATGTCAGTGGGCAGATGCTGCTTTTTCTCTCCTCTGTTTGAACATAGTTCAGAGACGGTGACTAAGCTATTCAGGATCTCTCCTGAAGCATTCAGGGGCTTTAAGGATCAGACCCCTTAACCAAGCTTAATTTAAGAATTTTGCACAATTTACACTGATATGCTGCTTGCAGGATGCAATTCAGAACAAGTCCATATTCCTCTACGTAGCTGAGATGTAATTCATGCATTTTCTGTAAATCCTGCACCTACTCATTATTATCAAACGTGACATTTTAAAAGGCCTGCTGATGCAAAAACTTCCCCTTTCCTCTGAGTAGCTGAGTGGAAGGAAATGTTGGCCTGAGTTATTACTGAAGCTTTCAGCATTAATTTACATCATTTTCAAGTGCTTTTGGGACACTTTTCTCACCATATAATTTCCGCCTTTTCTTTCGTAACTCCAGAGTCTCTCTCCTGGTCACAGTGACTGACTTGAAACCATTTAACATGTGCTTAGTGCAAGGGACAAGATGTCCCTAAGACAGCTTCCCTGCCATTAAAAGCATTTGTCACCCTTTTTCTATCTAACTTGGTGCACTTATTTTCAAGATAAGCTATTTGTTCCCCTCAAAGAAGAATTTGCCTAAAATCCATTGAAAAAAAACGTAGTCCAAGGTTCACATATAGATTGAGGTGGTTACTTTAGAAGGCCCATACAAACTTATTCTTGAAATATAATGGCTCACAACAGTCTGCACCACTTTTGCTTTTTTAAAATACTGTTTATGCAGTAGACTCATATCCAATATGGACTCTCACCCATTGTTGGTTAAAGGAGTTGTGTGATAAGGCTAAAATATGTTCCTACTTTTAATACAATCAGCTAATATATGTTTTAATACAGAAAAAATTTAAGATACATAAAAATATATACCTTAATTTATATTGCTGTTCTCAAATCCGTACTGTTAGAAGGAGAGGTTTTCTAATTCCTGGTTGTCATAGATGAGTACAGTTTCATTGATTTCAGGAGAATTAAGGTTGCTGGTGCTAGCTAAGAATCTGGTCCACCCAGGTGTGCTATGACATTTAGAAAAAAGCAAACACACTCACAAGGCTCTTTGTGATGTCTTGACAGAGCAGTCAAAAGTTTTATTTGAGCCCCTAGGACAAACAGTCAAAAGAACAAACACTTCCTTGTTTTGGAATGAAATAGAGATTGTGCCAGAATTTCCTGAAGAATTATTTCCTAAGTCTACGGAGAGACCTGTATCGCTAGAATGAAAAGCAGAACAAGTAAAAACAGAATGATGATTTTCTTTCAGACAATCACAATTCACAATTGCAAAGCAGTGCCCAACTATTACTCATTAAATAGCACCAAAATATTTTACAAAAGATTTAGGGAGGAATAATTCCAATGTGACACCTTGTGAATGCAAAGGAATAGGATGGCAAAATAAGGATTAGATAGCAATGCAGTATGTTCCTCAAGCAAGATTGTCAATCTTGACTTTGGCAGAAGATCGAATACTTCTTTCACCTGGGACTAGGACAATTACCATATTTTTTGTAACTTGACTGATATATGAAGTTGTCTTTTGTTTACTCTATTTTTGCTCAACATTCAGCTTTTCCAGGAACTTTGCACTGCTGAAAATTGTTATGATTTTCGTGATCGAGTTAGTTACTAATGAGATGAATGTATGAACATTTACATTAATACATCCACGGGGACTAGTGTGCACGTTAATGACAATCTGCCACTTTTGAAAAAGAAAAGACAAAATTCCTTTTCTGTGTACTTTATCACAGTTCATGACCTCAGGCAAAAATGGAGAAAAAAGGAGTGGGCTTAAGTGTTTATACCTCAGGGAGGAAGCATTTAGTTATTAGACCAGATGAGTGAGAACTCTCATGTCCAGATTCAAAGAAATTCAGTAAAGTAAAATAAAATAAAATATTTTTGATCTAACAATACAGTTTTTCAGGATTTGGCTCCAGAAATAATAAGTTTCCAAAGGCTTTACTCTGACAGTGTTGATTTTAATTTATTCCCACTTTAGGTGATTTGACACCATTTGGGAATAATTCAGGTGCCTAAGCAAAGGTATGTAATGACATTTTTAGATTTGCTAAGAGGTATCCTGGTGTCTCTGAGGCATTCACATGGGCTGGCAGACAAAACCTGGGATTTATGGAAGAACCTTTATGCATCCCCTAAGTGACAGCTGGAAGCAAGAGCATCTGAAATGGCACAAGGTTCCTGTGTTTACACAGACAAATCAACCAAGTCCCTAAATCACTTCTTCCTTCTTCAAACCATGTCCAGACATGAAAAGAACAAACATATCCAAGACTGAGGTTGAATAGGTAAGCTGTTTGAGATGAAAAAATCAATTGATGACACATTGAGACTTATTAAGTGGTTACAAATATTAAGGACATGATCATAGGGGGACAAGTGATCAAGCAGGGACATTCAATGAAGAAATTTCCCCTTTTCACAAAATGTTATCACCATTCAGCTGAGCCTGGCATGCCCTTAATGAACCGAAACATGAATTGAAATATATTCATCTAAAGAAATTATCATTGCATTGTGCATTTCACCCATTTTGCTTTGTGTTAGAACAGAAGGAGAATGTGCACATAATTAGCACCTTAATTTCGAATAAGGAATGGTGACTTAAATGTCCTGCCACCAACAGTCATTTTCAAAATGTGAGCAAAACTGGCAGCTTTTCTCTGCAGGTGAAAGAACACACAGTTAAAAGGTCTCATTGAGCTAAACTTGTGGTTATCCATGGCCCAGTGGTTATTGTCGTCTCAATTTATATTTGTATTCTGTTTGCTATGCTTTACATGAGCTACTTAGTTGATTTTGGTTCCTTGTATCACGGCAAGCATAAAATGTGTCTGTAGTTATTTGTGTCTACAGAATTACATGTATAAAATTGATGCCTGGTTAAAGATGAGCTGAAAATCTTGCCTCTAGATCAAATTTGAAATCAGTGAAGCACCACATAAGAAATATTGCTTTTAGAGTGCTTCTGTAGTTACTATTATATGTCTCTCAAGGCTTTTAAAAGATTAATTTTCTTTCATTCATTTTCTTAGAAAGCATGCATTTTAGTTTTGGGCATAATACAGATTTTCTTCCAGCTTGTATAGTTCAGTAATTTCACTAACTTTCATGCGAGAATGTTGCAATGAAGTTCTTGTTTATGGGAAAAGAGTAAGCACATTTATATATATATAT
>NW_010272635.1:0-527 GCF_000690775.1 Eurypyga helias
CCCTGGCCGGGCATCGGGCGGCGGGTGGGGAGCCATCGTGTCATCTGCCACCGTGACGGGGTTACTGCTTCGCTGGCAGCAGCAGCGCTAACGTCGTCGTTAACGTCAGCGCTGACATCATCATCGCTAACGTCATCGTTAACGTCACCCTTACATCGGGCGGCGGGTGGGGAGCCATCGTGTCATCTGCCACCGTGACGGGGTTACTGCTGCGCTGGCAGCAGCAGCGCTAACGTCGTCGTTAACACCAGCGCTGACATCATCATCGTTAACGTCAGCACTAACATCGTCGTTAACGTCATCGCTAACGTCGTCGTTAACGTCAGCGCTGACATCATCGTTAACGTCAGCACTAACATCGTCATTAACGTCATCGCTAACGTCGTCGTTAACGTCATCATCATTACTAACATCGTCATTAACAATATCGCTGACATCATCATCGTTAACATCATTGCTAACATCGTCATTAACATCATCGCTAATGTCGTCGTTAACGTCGTCATCATTACTAACATCGTCATTAA
>NW_010272636.1:0-13469 GCF_000690775.1 Eurypyga helias
CAGAAACTTTCAGACTGCAGTAGATGTCATCTACCCACATATCTGACCTACCAAGCCCTTTAACAGCAATTCTAATGAGATGCTACAGTAGCTTGTCCAAAATCAGAATCGTACTCATGTTTCAGATGGATTTAAAAAATACTCTATTTTATTCCAGGAAGTTAAATGCTTACATGATCGAGAAAAAAAAATCAAACCACAACCAAACAAAAAAATAGTCCCACCCTACCACCCCTGGTATTTTCAGTATTAATACATAAGAATGGAGGAATTCAATTTATAATGGAGAAAATATAAATTCTAGAATGTTAGGATGAGTGACACAAACTTACTACTGCTCAGACAGCAGTTTGCTAAAGCCTACTATTTTTCTGGAATCTTTGGCAAACACATCTTCATGTCACAGATTTAGTTTCTTGATGTTTTCCATCCTTTAGCACCATCAGGCAGGTTAGAGCCTAATCTGATGCAGCTTTTCTCTGCCAGCCCTTAATAAAATGGAATTTCCATGTTCTTCATTTTATCTTTGCTAAGCCTTCAAAATTTGGAAACCATGATGGGTTTGGTTTGGGTTTTTCTGTTTTATACCATGCCTGGCTTATCATTCTCTGAAAACAAGAGCAGCACGGAGAGTCTGATTCAGATGTCTAAAGAGCAATTGCTTGCAATACCAACGTCATTCCTCGCAGCAACTGCAGGATCGACTCTCCCAAAAATCCGTAAAGCCACTCTACTGCCTCACTGGATGGTCTCAAAGAATAAAGAGCGATACACAGAAAAACATTAGATCAGAATTAGTAGCTGAATGGAATAAATAAGAAAAATTGTTTGAATTTTTTAACACATATTTCCTTTAAAAAAACCCACTTGCAAATGTCAAGTCTACAGCAATCCAAGATGACATTTTTGAGGAGTATAGGATCAGTTTCTTGATTTTTCTGCTGCCATTTTCCAAGCCATTTAAATTTTTGTTAATTTGTCCACCTGTAGAACAGGTCTAATGAGACCCACGGCTTCTGTCAAGGATCCTGTGATCTATAAAGCTGGAAAGTGCTGTCTAAGCTCTTCGTTCTTTTGGTACCTTCCACTGAAAAGCTCTGCTCTTGACAGATTTAAAGTGCATAATAACTAATAATATCTTCCTCCATCTTCCTGACTGTGCCTCTTCTCAAATTCTCTTTTCATTTCTTTAGTTTTTTTTCTTTGCATCTTACTCAGCCTTTATGAAGTTTGGGATAACAAAACGTTATCCATCATTGCTCTACATCATTTTTCTTGGAAGTCACAAGAAAATCACAGCCCAGTTCTTAGCTGGTGGCCACACTTGCTGTAAGACAGCAAGGGGAATACAACCTATGCTTGGCACTGAATCCCAGACCAGAGAGATGGTTCTCCCACATCAGTTATTTAATGTTATATGATAATACCTGAATGCCCCCAAGGCCCTGGACTCATGGGATCATTGGACTCAGGGGGCTTGGCTCAGGTCAGACCCTTGTGGTGCCACGCATGGAGGGTCTGCATCTTCTTTCTTTGAGCAACACATACACCTAATAGCAAGTTTGTGCTCCAGTGAAACAGATGGATAAGGAAAGCACGGAGCACAACACACTTGCTTTTTACTGAGCTCAATATAACCACTACCAAAATGCAAGCTGAGATGAGGAAGCAGCTCTGGAAGGATGCTCACTGACTTCATGCACTGGGAAGAAAAACTAATGAACAGCACAGATCTCAGCTAATTTTGTGATAAGGAGAAAAAATGGAAATCTTGCACCTTAAAAAATAAGGCAAAGAAAAATACTTTCTTAGACACATCGACATGAATTTTCTGCTGCTTCTCTTGAGACCCCCTCCAAGATCCTTTCCAGACATTGAAAGATGCTTATTGTTTCAAAGGAAAACAAATGTCTATTGAAAAACAAGTTCCTATTTTTTAAGAGCTCAGAGTAACTCCACATGCTTTTTCCTCTCGGATCAAGTGTCAGCAGTAGTTGAGCAAATACCTGACCATTGCATATTTTATTAGACCGACAGTCGGGCAAATTCTCTTTTGCCTTTTAAAAAAAAATCCATGGTCACACACAGAAAAGGGAAAAAAGGGAACGCAAATTAGGAAGGACTTTTCTAGGTGGGTTTCTATGAAGATTGCTTAAAAAAGCTTCCAAATACTAAATTAATGCCACTAGTGGAAGCACTAGGCAAGTAGACTTAAGAGATGCTGAACGTAACATAAAAATACAGCCTAGGGACTGGCTGACCGCCTGTGGTGTGAGCAGCCCACGCTGTGAACCGTATCCATCTACCTTCTGGTTCATTTTGCTGTGTCTAGACAGAAGCGGCATAAAAAATTTACAAGGTAATGCAACAAAATTACAGAATAAAACGTGAATTTAAAGCTTTGCTCAAAAAGCAACTCTAATATTAGTATATTGGGTGGCTCAGTTATTAATATACCTTCAGAGTACACTAAAGGGCAGCCCTGGGGTTCACCTTGTCCTCTAAATCCCCAAGTACTCAGGTCAGAGGAGCTGCTGGAGCCCACCACAGATCCTCCCTCCCCACACCCCTGTCCTTGCCTACAGGTTCAGTCTGCTTTCAAAGGAAGGATATGCTCTTAAATGTCACCTTGCAACTAGAGAGAACGTAGCTGTGGGGTGCCCAGCTGTCCTGGAAAACAGGCATGGCTTCAGGACACCAACTCTAGCGTCACCGTCATGTTGTACATGCACATGCGGTGCCATCCTCCCATGTGAACGGGAAGGGACTTCAGTGTAGCGACTGATGAACTTTGAGAATAAAAGAGCATTTGGGATGAACTACGCTGGTACTCCTTCAGACGCAAAGCTGTACCATGGGGAACAAACTGTATTAACGCTTGCGTTTGTGAATAATCGCATTGATTTTCAGATGAAAGCCGGAATGAGTAAGTCCCACATTCACATGACAACAAAGGAACGGAGATGCCCCCAGCATACAGGAAGAGTTAGGTAGGCGTGGACTGCTTTGATGTGATGTGCTTAGACAGAATTGAACGGTCAAGGGGCAGTGGCTTCCCACTGATGCAAGAGTAATTAGGCAATACTGAATGAAGCCATGAAGAAGCAAAATGTCTGCTCCTTCCTCCTCCTCCTTTAATGGTGCCGATTGCGCCCGTGTTCTTTAGCAGGAACTTTGCAGAAGAGAAGAACGAGTCCAGAACAAGGCTAGAGATAAGTATTATGAGTTGCAGTTTATCCCTAAATTTCTGGTCTAACTCCTGCTGATGCTGGGAGCTGTGCACACCCCCAGGCTGTCCAGTTCCGCAAAACACTGAAGCAGATGTCAACTGAAGGACCTGAGTAGTCCCGTTAAAACCAGCGTCCTGGAAATCCACAGCTAAGATGCCCAGAAATTTCATTTTGGGTTTGCTGTTTTGTTTAAAGGACTTTCATTGCAGCGCTGAGGAGAAGGACTTGGGGGTACTGGTGGACGAAAAGCTGAACATGAGCTGGCAGTGTAGATGATCTTTAAGGTCCCTTCCAACCCAAACCATTCTATGATTCTATGATTATATTTACATTTACTGTAAGAACTCTTCACATTCCCAGTGTGGCTTGAACAGCTTTTGTATAAAGAAAAGCATTTTTTAATTCTTGTTTTAAAGTACCTGTTTCTGACATATTTCATTTTCAAAGTTGTGACATCTTAGCATGGAATTATGAAAAAAGAAATGCTATTTAGAGAAGGGTATACATTTTTTGTAAGCATTCTGATTTAAAAGAAACTGAAAATAAGCCCTTAAAATCTCTGAAGAATTATATTGCTCAGGTACAAAATACTGAGAAAACGGATTCTTTTTCAGGCAGTAGAAGAAACGAGTAAGTAGCTTTGATAATTATAAGACAAAGTTACTTGTTTTTTTCTTACCAAGCCTTATTTTAAAGGCTTTTCTCAGATATGAACGTAGCAAGAAGCCTCTCCATGTTTTTAGACACAAAGAATGAATTATTTCCTAAGAGAAACAGAAAGGTTTTCTGTAAACCCACATGCTGTCTGTGAAGAAAGCAGTGGAAAAGGGGATGGGAAGGATGGCTCACACACCTGAGACAGTTTTTCCAATTAAGACTTTTTTCAGGTATAATTTTTTAATAGATTTTTAACCTGACTCAGATAAATCCGAGACCCAGACCTGCACTCACCAGGGGTTTGTTCTTAGAACTGATAAAAGGCATTTTTTAGAATGACAGAAACAATGTGTTGTGGTTTAACCCAGCTGGCAACCAAGCCCCACAGAGCCGCTTGCTCACTCCCCCAGGTTGGGATGGGGGGAAGAATTAAAGAGTAAAAGTGAGAAAACTGGTGGGCTGAGATAAGGTCAGTTTAACAGGTAAAGCAAAAGCACGCAAGCAAAGCAAAACAAGGAATTAATTTACCACTTTCGTGGGCAGGCGGGTGCTCAGCCATCCCCAGGAAAGCAGGGCTGCATTATGTGCAATGGTTACTTGGGAAGACAAAGGTCATGAGCATGATGCCATATGTTATGGAATATCCCTTGGGTCAGTTGGGGTCAGCTGTCCCAGCTGTGTCCCCTCCCAGCTCCTTGTGCACCCCCAGCCCGCTTGCTGGTAGGGTGGGGAGAGGAGCAGAAAAGGCCTTGACTCTGTGTAAGCACTGCTCAGCAGTAACAAAAACATCCCTGGGTTATCAAGGATGTTTCCAGCACAAATCCAAAACACAGCCCCATAGCAGGTACTGTGAAGAAAATTAACTCTACCCCAGCCAAAACCAGCCCACAATGAACTAATTTTTGCACTAAGAATCAAGAATTTGGCCAACATACATTGTGGACTGTAAAGAAATGCTATGCATATAACATTACTGTCAAGATACCAGTGAGTATAAGGAATGCTCTCAGGTTTTTCAGAAAATAAGAGCTGTGGGTCTGGACCTATGCTGCTAATTCACTTCTTTTTATGCCTCAGTACTGCAAGATATGAAGATTAGCCCTGACTCCCTAGTAAAAATTAAGCTTCATAGTACAGGACCTGTCTCCGTGGGCTTCCACTGAGCCTCGGCCTCACTGAGATTGTGTGGAAGCAAAGCAGAACCCTTGCTCTGCAATCACTGAGATTTCATCAGGGCTTCAGCACCTACCCTGAGCAGGGGCTGCACTCACTCACCTGACAGTCCTTCCAATGTGACTGGGCATTTTCTGCCTATTATTCTTTCTGTATCACTATTTCTTGGCATACACTTTGTTACCTCAAGAGATCTCCTTACAATATACATGAGACTCATCAAGGCTTCTGTATTGCTGAGTTAATGTTTGTGTATCTTAACCAATACTCTCCGCACGCTCAGGGAAATCTGTACCGGGAAAATCCAGGTAGGCTGGCTCACAAATATACCCCTATCTGTGCACTTTCAAAATGAAGAAGGAATTACGCCTGGCATGCAGTTGGATGGAGACTTTGTCACGACCTCTGGCACTGGTTTATTTCCAGTGCCATTTTAAAAGCCAACATTTGCCGCAAGGTATTGATTTTAAAATTAATGTTATGAGAGAAAACAGTAGCATCTTAGATAACATCACCATCTACAATGCCAGGGACATATACATTAGAAAGTTAGAGCTTTCAGGGTTGGGTCCGTCCCACCCCCCCAAGAATTTCCTCCTTGGTGCTGTATTTCAGTTCTTTTTTCAAATTTCTTTTACATGCCACCACACATTTAATTTGCCTGGATCATTGTTTCAGCCCATGTGGCTCCTGCTACATTCTGTCTTCTGTGAATTTCAGCAGCTGACATCCTTGACTTTCTTTGGTTGAAAGGAAAATTAAATATACACCATTTAATCAGCCTGCATGTGCTACAGTTTTCCTTAACACTAGCTGTTAGGGTATAGTAGCTCGGCCTTTATTTGCAGCTAACAGACTCCTAATTGTTTTTATAAAATAATGCAGTGTTTGTTCAGCTCTGTGAAACAGAAATGCATAAAAATGCAAGTCAAAGGAGTTTTGCGGACAGCTATTAAGTGGACTCAGAAGGCTTCAGCAGCTGAGTGCTTCTAGTCACTATCAGATTAAATTAATATATTTATTGAAGTTCTAAAAGGAGAATATGAATTTTGAAGTACTACATCAAAGTATACCAAATTATCGGAATGACATTTGCATTATTTATCCACGTGTTACCAAACCTCCGTCTTTGTTTAATACTATTTTGGTTCCATATTCACAACACTGTCAACCCCAAGCATTCTAAAGCCACGAGTCACCTCCCTTCCAATGAAAGAAGCTATTAAATCCAGGAGATACGTTATTATTGTTATTGCTGTCATTGAAAGAACCTGGATGATTACTTTGGGCTCAACAGCTGGACGGCTACAATTATGGGAAAATAACTTCATTACATCAAACAGTATGGATAACAACTGAGGTTCTTAAATATTTAATGACCTCAGGAATGGGAACTTTAAGACAAAATAACTCAGTACGACGGATTTACTGATCAGAAATATGCACATACCTGTACAATTCTGCCCCTACTTACAGAAAATGCAGAGCAGGAAAGCCAAACATGAACACCAAACATGAACAAGTCAGGTAATAAATACTTTATGGAGAACACAGCCATATTTTTTTGCAGCAATTCTACTGCAATTACTTGCTGTTCAGATTCTGCATAGAGCCACTGGGGGATCCGTCCCAAAATTCTGACCATTTTCTGGTTGCTTCTGACATCTTTCAGAAATGCTACTTTTCAAGTGCAACAGCAAATACATATTAAATAATAGAAGTGTGTAATTTAGCCTCCCAAAGGGAATTCAAAGGTCTCTCCAGTTTAAGAAACAGCATTAAACTAAGCACTGGAATTCCTGATTAGACAGCTCATAACATAAGCACAAGGATAGAAAACTTTTCATTCAGTAAACCATATGTCCCTAAAAATATCTGGCCTACGACCAAATTATACAAGGTGCTTTTCTCATGCTTTTTTACATAGCATACCAATTATAACTCCATTGTACTCTAATCTCGTATTTTTAGCAATGAATGCATCCATACAAAAAGCTGATTAACTTCTCATCAGCATCTGGCACAGCACAGGCTATTCTTTTACAGGTAGGCAAAAGCTGACTTTGAATTTTTTTGCCAGCAGAAATGCTCCAGTGAACAGTACAGGAATATTTATCCCGGACACAATATTGTTCTCATGTTAACATGCTGCCGTATCTTGAGATCAAACTGTAAGAATACATTTAAACTACTGAATGGTGAAAAGGTTTTCTGCAGAGCCTGCACGCTGCCTCCCTTCCCTTTGGCAGCATGCCTTTGCATTTGATTACTATTTTTTAAATACCAAAAAGTCTGTCCTACATTTGCTACACACATTCCTGAGACAAACGAGAAATAGAAAAAAAATATCTCAGGGTTAAAATGAAGAATTTAAAATCTCACTTATGTTAGAAAACAGAAATAAGATATGCCCCGAAAGCCTATGGAAATCTGATAGCACTATTTTCTTGTTGTTGGTTTGGGTTTGGGGTTTTTTCACGCTGAAAATCTTAGCCATGACGACCCTCACAACTATTTAATCAGGCAGTTCAGCACTCATGAGCGTTTCCCACACGAAGCCTGTATAACATCTCATAAATTCTAAAATTGCAGTCTTTGCCTCACTAAATCAGCTGGATGGCAATGTTTCTCCCATCATCTACGGGGTTACCGTGCACCCTTCACCAAGTTTGCACCCTGAGCTGGTCACAGTGATTCCAGCGCAGACGCAGAGGCGGTCACAGCTCTTCAAGCTGCTGCCCTGTCCGCTTCTGCTCCCCTTTCCGTACTTCGGTGGAGACGGCAGAGCACCCCAGCACGTCAGGTAACCCTAAAGGGCACGCTGCCGCCGCCGCGCTGGGAGCTCAGCTGGCTCTCTCATTCCCGCTTGACTAGTTCCAATTTCTGTGTCGCACTGTTGTAGCTTCACAACAATACCTTTGGTTTTTCTTTTTTTTTAAAAAAAATAACTCTGTGGATCCCCTGTTGAAGATCTGTGTTACTTCTCTGTTCCTGACCTCTGGAGCCTCCCATGGCATCCTGCTTGAGCTACCTGGCAGGGCTGACAGCATGGGTGAAAGTGCTACAGTGGATGTAGAGTTCTACTGGAGGGGAAAGAACGACGGAAGGAGTATCTGGGTCATTCCATCGGGACTGTTTTGCCAAGGCTTCTCATCCCGCAGGCCCTACCTGCCAAAGTTTTCATCGCCGATGAGGAAGGTTTGATCCAACGTTTGCCTTCATCAGTGCTGCTCTCTTCGCAACGTCTGGATATTTAATGCAATTATCTAAACCACAAAAAGCTTAAAAAAAATAACAAAATTGCCTTTCTCCAACCAGAATCAGAGAGGAAGTAACTACTGTAAATAAATGATACACAGCAGAGCTGCAGAGCTAGGGTTAAAACAAAAAAAAAGATCAAGCAAATTCTCTTAATGAAGGAAGTTAAGGGAGACTTTGATTGCCATAACCCTGGAATACATTTCCAGAACAGGCAGGAGAAGCTTTCAACAAAAGAGTCCTTTCTTTAAGTACCTGGCAGTATTTACAAAAAAACTTGCTAAAGCAGTTCAGCTGATTACTTAATTTCATTTCAGATTTTCTTTGGAATATTTTGGCTTTTATTTTCAAGGCACTTCCATCCCACTGAACTTCTGCACTGGAATGGCAGCAAACTACCCCACTGCCTAGGTTGTCTGGAGACTTTTCAAATACCATCTCATGAAGGAGATTATACTGGAGAGTTTTCATGCACTTAAGGAGCAGAAAAAACAGAACAAGATGCTAAGCAAGGCTTCCTGTTGAATTCAGGCCAGAAGTCAGCAATCTGAAACAGTTCAACGCTGTGTTAAGTCTAGTTTAATTTTATCATTCACAGTAATCTCTAGCTCTAGCCATCACATTGTTGAAGTGGCTTCTTTACTGCTCTTATGGATTAATCTTCCTACAGCTCAGCAGGCTTGAGAAGGTCAGCCCTGCCCGTACCGGGGTCAGTAATGCAAGAGCTTTCACTGACAGCAAATACGACAAATCAGGTTGCTGTATCTAAACAGGTTGGTTCTGTATAGTCTCATTAATATGAAGCTATTTACATATGAGTTAGTGCCTGTACTGACGCTTGTTTCATTGCCCATACTTTGCCAAAAATAAAACCCTGGAATCTCCTGGCATCATGCCTAACCAGCTACAAGGAAAAGTATCATACAGATGATGAAAAGAAGAGAAAAATTCTCAAGTAGGCTGATACAGTTTGTCCCAAAAGTGCCCGAGGGGAGGTATGAAAAGTTCTGCTGTACTGATACTGCCGGTTTTCCCTTTTCAGCATGAACGTTGGTCAAGAGATCGTTCTGCCTGTTGGCAGCTGTGTGGATGGCCCAGCCTGGGCAACGCTCGCCTGCTTCTGTCAACATGTCAGCATGCCTGCTCACAGAAGATCCTCAGGAGAACAGTACTACCTCTGCTACTGAACGGCTTTGTCTGGCTTTACGTGCAGAGCCAGCTGTCTGACACGCAGGCTGTGAGCAACAACCCACCAAAAAATCTCCACCCAAACCATCAGCTTTGATGCATGGAGTCATAAATGCCCCAATTAAGATTTTTTTCCTCAAATGACAGCTTATAAAACCCTTGTTATCAGAAGAAGCTGTCTTTCTGGTACAAAAAAACCTACTAAACCCAAGCAAAAAACCACCCAAAGAAACCCCATTTCCTGAAAGAAATATATATATATGTATTTTTTAACGTTGCAGTAATTCATCACTTGGGAGATCACTTTTCTTAGCAGGTTGCAAAGTCTCTCATACACATAACTAAAGGACAGTGATATTTCTACCCGCAGAGATGTAATAAATATTTATAAATGATGAGCAGTGCAAACGATACAGCAGGAAAAACGTAAGCCATCATGAGCAAGGCCGAGGTGACCAGCATGTGCTTATAGACAACTTGCCCTCACTAATGTACTAACAACCCATGCCTGATGAGCAACTTTCTGGAGACAGTAAACTAGACAAGGCTTTCCCTGACCCAAGGTATTATAAAAGTTTTTGATCTGAGTGAAAATGAATGCAGATTTGCAATGTCTGTTTTGGAAGTTTTTATTAACTCAGAATGTCTTTAGTGGTTTTGTTTATTTTAAAAAGTTATGTGGTCCTCTTACTTTATAATCACATCCTAATCCACAATTATATTAATCATTAAATGACAAGGACATATATAATCAAAGGATCTCATCTTTTTTGAATTACAGTATCTCTAGAAATAACCTGACGCTGATCTAGACAAGAGTAGGCTTTGGTGTTAAAAACAAAATCAGATTCACTATTAGCCTACAGTAGCTTTCCTTTCTTGTTAATAATTTCAGTCCTTAGCTATTAAACATGCTGAATACATCAGATGGATTGTCAGCAAGTGGCAACTGTAAAGTATTCCAGTCTAATCCATCTTCAACCCATCCAGGAATCCCAGAGATAACCTGCAACTCCCCACATACTGGCTCTGTCCCTGGATGATCGTTTCACATCCCCATGGTACACAAAATAACAAGTATTTTGGTCTTCCTAGTATCCTCCTAATAACCCATTTTTTAGAACTGTTTTTAAATCTACATGATAATCCCTGACATCACTTTGCTTATGGCTGGAGTTCATTCCATTTCTACTTTTTCCAAGTTCACAAATCCATTTCTGTTTCAACTTTACAACTTAATTCACATGTTGGTAATCTCATGCTCATTTCACTTAAATGGCACACGCTGTAAAATGCAATAAAACATATTGGCATCTTAACTGACTGCAGAAAATGCCTCATGGGGATTTTTATATCCAAGGCTTTGTCCCTGGATTTAGCAATAGCATGATGTTCCTATGATACGTGAAGCTCAGGGCTCCACACTTACTGCTTCACCAGATTTCCAAGCTGGTTTTTATCCTGCTGGGTTTACTAATTGTAAGCCCAGCTAACTCAGCCGAGGATATAAAATCCTAGCTAATTAAATCTACCAGAGAAAAGGTGTGGCGAGATAATTTCTCAGTGTCTTGACCCTCAGGTATGATGAGCAGCAGTACTGGGGCTGCTCCCTCTGCAATTACAGTAGCTGATTGCACTAAAGTAATTTATTTAAATTCTAAACATGGTCTAATGAGGTGTATTGTAAATAGCAAAGATTCACAGAGACCGACCCCTACTTAAGATGCTTTCCAGCAGATAAAAAAGCCCCTTGATAATCATGATCTTTCTGCATAAAAACAACAGAGGTAGGAGAACGCCAGATGCAAAAGACACCCCCCTCCCCACTGTGCCATCAACATTTTGCTCTTAACATTTCTCCAGCTGATTTCTTCCAACACTCAGTGTCAAGCAACTATCCAGGAAAAGGACACATGGATTCCGTGCAAACAGGCTTGCACGTAGCAGGTCACACAGCCAGCAAACTTGTATTTTCACTGCAACTTGCACCCAACGCTACTGCACCACCTCCACAAGCACCTGAAGAGATGCCTCTTCAATCAGAACCGGCTTGCAAATGACGGAGGCTTAAATGGAATTTAAGAAGTTTACCAGATTCCCTTTTCACAGTAAATGGTGGTGGCTACTGGAATGAGACAGGTTTCTCTAGGTGCCACACAGAAAAGATGACCTGTTCCTTTAGCATAAACGCCTGGCTTTCCTGGGTAGGTTGGAGGAGGAAAGACCTAGCTCCAGTAGGAAATCTTCAAAAGTAATGGGTCAAGAGTAAAAAGACAGAGGAATGAACTAAATAAAAGGATTAATACTCGGCTTAATAAAAGGATTAGTGTCTGTTTAAATTGCGATTTGATTGAGAAAAACAAAAGAGAGAGGGAGCAATAACTGGAACAATCATCATGAAAATGCACTGTGGGTCTTCATCTCACCAGACTTCCACAAAATCCAAAGTTAGGTATTCTGTCCAAACTCGTCGTCTAAATCCTCTCTTGGTGAACGGAGTGCGACAGGCACTTCTAGAGGGACATAGCTCTACTGAAGCTGTGCCAAGAGACACAACCTGGCTAGCTGGCTGGGGTTTAAGTAAGTGAAATGAGAATTATTGCAGAGGAGCAACAATGGGGCATGCAATACCTCACTAATCCAGGGTCTTGGATCACTTTAAAGCTCACTGCTTCCCAAGAGTCTGGCTGTCAGTTAATAGTGGAGATGCTACAGCCTGATGGAGACCCACACCGGAGCACTGAAAGCATCTGGAACTAGCAGGAAAAAGCTCTTTGTGCCTTTAGTGAGTCCACAACTAGAGTTGAGGTGAAAAAGGAAAAAAAAGATAATAAACTTTTGGGCGATACCACACTTACTTACGAGTTCCCTAGAGGCTGAATGCCTTTAATGCTTTCAGAGCCGAGCTGCAATTTTCCCGGCACGGCACTGACCGGCAGCCCAAGTCCCCGGGCACTCGGGTGCCCTGTGGTATGGGATGAACATGCCCACAGCCGTAAGATCTTAAAGGTCAAGAGATAAGAGTCTTGCGGTTTTTTAAAGGATTGCTTTCTTTTAATGGGACAATCTCTGAGGGAGGTTCTTCCCCCAAATCAACAGTATCCATTAAATAATAAAACCATTCTGCCTCAGAAACAAAGCCCACAGAAGGCAATAAAACTGTCCACTGGTCACAAATCAGGCACTTTAAAGCAATACAAACAGCAATAAATATGTTACACTGTTGTTGCTGAAAGCTTTGCAGCTAAGCTGCTATGACAGTTGTGCCTTAGCACACAGACCAAGTAGGGAATTTTATTTTTTTTAAATACTTTTCTAAAGAAGGAGCAAACAGTTTAATTCTAGAGACTGATAGGAAGAGGCAGGCAATCCAAACAGGACCCCAAGGTGTAACGGGAGCTGCAATGTGCCCTGTGAATTAATGAGTGCAGCAGGAGCCAGCCCTCCTGCCTGACCCAACACTTGCGCTCTACCCAGAGGGTGCAACACCCAGCATCCTCCTCCCCTGAGATTACAGCTCACACAGCACAGGGACCTGTTTTCTACAGCACGAACCTGTCTACACCCCCAGAACAGTCTCAGCGATAGCAAGGTTCAGCACCGGGATCAGAAGTTGCTTCATGTGATGTAACGGCACACAAAACCAATGCGAAACAAAGCCAACCGAAACGCTTCCCAGCATATAGAGAGTCTTGGTGCTGGGCTGCAGAGATTAGGGCTCGGCATCGGCGAGCTGCAAGCAAGCAAACAGTTTCTTAGCACCTTTTAATCACGGTGGTTAAAAGAATCCTTCCAAAGCAAGACAAAATTTGTTCCTATAAATAAAGGCTTTAATTTGTAAAGCACAAACGTCAGCGGGGACCGGTCTTTTGCACGCAGTGGTCCTGATCCCGCTGTCAAAACTCTCTCCAGGTTGTTGATGCTCCAAGCATTCACCAGGCTCTCAAAGCCACTGCTGTGAGA
>NW_010272636.1:13501-102889 GCF_000690775.1 Eurypyga helias
AAGACTCGCTCAATAAGGACATTTTTCACAGAGACTTATTTCCCACACAGAGAATAAGGTTTATTTGTCTTTGCAGTGGTTAATGTTCTGTTCTGCTTCCCTTCCCTCCCACTGAATAAATCCCAATTCAGACGCAGTTGCCCCCGTGGTTACAAAACAGACTGTCAGCTCTCCAAGGAACGAATATAGAGTGCAAGGACTAAAAAAGTTAAAATAAAAAAAAAGAAAATGTATAGAAAAAAATACAGCATTACTGCTTTCTCCATGCTTGACAGAGAAAATAGTTGCTAGTTAAAGCATTAGTGCTTTGGAAGCTTCTCACTGAGGGATGCTGTACTTCTAAATATTAGAAATGTACTGGTTTTTAAAATTTGCAGGAGTCTGCATTCCTTCCAAAATGTATTAGATCTTTATTGGGGGAAAAAAAACCCTCGAACTAATAACTGGGAACAGAAACTTATTTCGATTGGAGGAGGAGTAGAACAGACCTAAGGAGATATTGTCAGATTAAATTGAGGCAGTAACAACCACGGCTGTCAATATTTGATGCCAACGGAAGCAATTCTAAGCACAACCAGACAGGCATTAGCATCTCCTACAACCCTGTGCCACCAAACCGAAATGCTCCTGGGGAAAGTTTGTAGAAAGTGGCGGTGCCAATCAAATGTATTACAAAACAAACACACTAGTTTATCAAGAGAACGTCAAGAGAACGTCAAGACTGCTAAGATGTCTGGAAGAGCTGGCAGCATGGAGAAAATAAATGCAATTTATTTATTTTCAATGAAAAAAAAACCTTACGAAATCCAAGAAGCGAGTGGCACAACAAAGAAGTACAAACAGGACTAAACCAACATCTCTAATGAGGTTGCCCTTGAGACCCTAAACACCATTTTAAACAAAAGAAAAAGGAGGAAGAATCCTACAAGTCTTTGTAGAGAATTTTAAACCCAACCAGAGCCAACTATCTACCTAAATCCTGTATGAGAGAAAGCTGAATTGTGTGAATCAACCTCACTTTCAGATCTCATTGCTGTTTCATTTACAATTACAGAGAAAGGTTAATAAAATCTAGCAGAAATACATTTATTATACTTCAAAGACAAGACTTCACTAAATTTATCTCCAGTTCCATCCTGCAGTGAGTACCTAAGACAGAAATAATAACCTGTAACTTAAGAATTTTTATTTTTAGTCATAAATACAGAAAGGTATTGCACAGAAATTCTCCCCTAGGGACTACAAATTTATGCTGCAATGATTAAAGTCAACAGCAGCAACAAAGCTTTCACAGCTTTCCAAAATCCTGTTGATTCTTTCAGGCAAAGCCCTCGAAGCAATAAAAGCAAACCAACTTCTCCTCCTGTGGGGCAAAACCAGGCTGGATTGCTACAAATAACATGAACCCCAAGTTGTTACAGCCGAGCCCTTGGATGTCCTTTGCAGTTCTCCATTCAGGTCTTTCTTCTGCTCTACCTTATTTTGTTTCAGCTCTTCCAAAAGATGAATGTCTAGGCAGCAGTTGAATTCCAGACTGGACCGGGGACTGGAGCAGGTTCCAGGCTCCAATCTAAAACTCGATGGTGTTTTTAGCCTTGGGCAATTTCCTTCTTTCACTGAGGTATAATGGATAATCAGCTGGAATCAGCAGCAAAAAGGCAACTCTCCCATCCTCTGTGAAATCCCAAGTTCTTTCTCAGGACTGAGTTTTTCACTGCCATTGTTTCACAAGGCATCAATACAGTGCTGCAGCCATACCAAATAATGTCCTATATAAATATAATAATCCTTCCAATCGGAAGGATATAGACCAGTTGGAGCAATTCCAGAGGAGGCCACGAAGACGATCAGAGGGCTGGAGCCCCTCTGCTATGGGGACAGGCTGAGAGAGTTGGGCTTGTTCAGCCTGGAGGAGAGGAGGCTCCGGGGAGACCTTATAGCACCTTCCAGTACCTGAAGGGGCTACAAGGAAGCTGGGGGGGGCTTTTTACAAGGGCCTGTAGTGACAGGACAAGGGGTAACGGGTTTAAATTGAAAGTGGGGAGGTTTAGATTGGATATCAGGAAGAAGTTCTTCCCGGAGAGGGTGGGGAGGCACTGGGACAGGTTGCCCAGAGAAGCTGTGGATGCCCCATACCTGGAAGTGCCCAAGGCCAGGCTGGATGAGGCTTGGAGCAACCTGGTCTAGTGGAAGGTGTCCCTGCCCATAGCAGGGGGGTTGGAACTAGATGATCTTTAAGGTCCCTTCCAACCCAAACCATTCTGTGATTCTATGTTGCACAAGTGGCAAAACTTGGGAGACTGAGCAAAAGTGTGCTCAGTCACAGCAGACCTGGAGCAAGACTGGAAAGAATTTAGTGTGTACCACTGTTCAAGAACAGGCTATGAGTAGAGAAGAAAATGCTGTTGGGTGAAAAGCGACAGCAGAAGGGCACATATACCAAAGGACAGGGCTTGGGAAAAGACACTCTGGAGACTGCTGGCAACTGCAAGGAAGACAGTTTCAACACACTTAGGTTTTCAGGTTTAAATTAATCCATACTTTCAAGAAAAGCTTGGGGAAACCAAAAGATAGGTTTGGGATCAGTATCTTGTGCTTGCTTAGAGTACCTCTCGTTATGAACAACACGCTCAAACCACATGGATGTATTTATTTGCTGCTGCATAGAAAACCCCGTACAGCAGCCAGCTGCACATGATAAACACAACAGTGACATTGCATCACCAAAAGAATTCAAAGGAAATTCAATAAACTCCAATTTAATAAATTCAATATCCTGAGCACCTACTTCCCAAGCCTGACAAAGCCTTAATATATGCAGCTGATTATAAATGCCTGAAAAGTACACAACAGTAAAACGATGCTTATTCAGTGATGTTTAAATTATGACCCTAATCTTACTCACATTCTCCCTCCTTAAAAGAAGCAAATGTGCTGCTTTTCACGTCCCAGCCCCAGTCCATCAGAACTGCGTCAGTGGCACATCTGTACGCACTCGACAGCGGTTCGGCGGGTTGTTTCTCTCCCTCCTGAGTGCTGACAACAATCAGGCCACTTCTTAGCACCTGACACCAGGGAACCCAACAAAGCTGGGCATTTTTATTTCCTCTGCCTGAACTTCACCGGACTCTGTTACAATGGATTAGAATATAATAAAGGAAGGGAATATATTATGCACATGTGTAAACACATAGAGGATAATGATGAAGATGAGAGAAACAAAAGAGGAAAACATAAATTAAGAAGCTTGTGCGCTACGGCAATTCTGCTACGGCAATATCCTGCTCCACAACACCCCAAAGCAGCTCCTAAGATGCGCGCATATGCCACCTCCAGCAGCAGCTATGAAATAATTTACTGAAAAGTGTGCTCCTCACCTCCACAAACACGTATTTATAGCCCACTAAATACCTTCCCCACGTGTGGAATCCTACACACTTAGAGTGTTCGGGTCGGCAGTTTGAATCTCGGGTGGTTTTATGTTCCTGCTCAGCTCACAATCATCTCCTTTGGCCACCCATTTCATTATCTATAGCCTAATGTAAAGCATGTACTGACCTGCAGCTGTCAAATCAGATTTTTCCTTATTCACAGCGGCAGAGAAAAGCAGAGCATGCACCCACGATAGTCTAATCCACTCTGGTAATCCACCCAGGGTAAGCGATACCCTTTCTTACTGAATGGCCAAGGGAAAGCAGGTGAAACCCAATTATTGATCTGACAAGTAATTTGTGGCTTCACTTGACAAAGATTAATTAATATTGGAAGACGAATGGGAGCAGGAACAATACACAACAGAGATCCCCCAGGGAATTGATAAACCAGAGAGATGTTTCGCAAATAACAGGCACATCAACAAACTACTCAATTTCAAAGTCTCTAAAATCAGGACTGCGCCTAAGACGGCAGCTCCAGCCCCGCGTCCGCAGTAGCAGTTGCTGGTGGACCTCTCTGGAGGGATATTGAGTTCAGAATGAACCATCCCGGAGGCGGCAGGCACCCAGCTCTGGTGCCCTGCGCACCTCGGGTGCCCGGGCAGCTGTGGCTGGCAGAGCTGGGTGGCCAGCCAGGCTGTCCCACACTGCAGGACACGACTGTAGCCATGACTTCCCAACATCTCGGAGCAACGGCTGGCTCCCTGCCTGCACACACACCTTGGCTTCTGGTCAGCAAAAACCAGGATGTGAAGATGGTGCACCTCTGGTCTCCTCCGGAGAGCTGCGATATCCTCCTGACTCCCACACGTTAGATTTGGCTACCGAAAGGTTTTTGAGTCCTGACAGAAGTAAGGCTCAAAGAGCAAGCATCCGATCTGACAAATCTCCTTCCACTTCTTTCTCAAAACTTAGTCTTACTCGGAATATAACTACATATATCTATTTCAAAGCATAATAAAGCATCTTTCCATACAAACTGCTCCCCCTCCAAGCTAGCAGGCAGACTGGGGAGGGTGCTGTGAATCTACCAGGTGGCATTCTGACAAAAACATCTTACTTTCATCACTTAAAATACATCTGTAGACACACCCAGAGCTTCTCACAGAAATGAAAATTACAGCATAACTACAGATGACGGCTCTGGAAATGTACATATCTGGCAAGAGCATCCTCCCCACTCTTCCTAGGAAAGGGGAAGAGACAGCAAGAGGAGGCTGATAACCAAGCTGCAATTTGGAGCAACTAAGTGAAAGCGATACTTAATTACAGAAATGAGTTTTCATGCAACTAGATTAGTATGATTTACCTGGCTTCATTACTGTAAATGAGTGAAGACTTCTGAACGTCAGCTCTGAATTAGGCCAATATAAATATTTGATGGAAGTTTGCAAGTACACATAAACAATAACGACACTGAATTATTTTGTAATATTAAAAATGAGCTCTTACTCCTAATGAACTTTCTGCATACTAAAATATAATGAGATTATATTAATGAGGTGCCATTCTGATGCACAGCAATTTGTAGTAACGTGTAAAATATTGGTTCAATATTTAACCATATGAAAGGCATAAATACGAAGCAAAACCTGGAGTTTACAGTCAAGTAAAATCCCGCTGCTGACTGGAAATCTAACTGATGAGGAACGACCGAGAGGTCAGCAGCAATGCCTGAAGATTTCAACGGGAGGAAAATTCAGCCACGTTGCAGGTGCAACGCTCACCCCAAGTATCACTGGTTGGACACCGAGAGACATACAGAGCAATTACCACGTTTTAAACAAGCTGAGGAAAGGGTCAAGACCTTCTCTACGGGTAGCAGCACTAAAACATGAGTCTAATTTACATCAGGTGTTAAACTGAGCTGCTGCCAGGCTGCGGTCGGCATGAGATCCCCGAGCTCTGGCTGCCAGCTCCGGGCTGCCCAGTGCCCGGGAAGCTGAGAGAAGGGATCAAAACCTAAAAGTCTGGCTTAACTAGATATTCAGGATTAGACATTCAGGGAACAGGAGGAGGCAGCCTCTGTCTCCAGAAGAACAGAGTGGGAATTGCTCCAAGCCAGGAAAAGTACTGTTTCATCAGTCAGGCAGCCACAATACCATTTGACAGAATTTGTATTTTTCTGAAGAGAACTTCAGCTGAAGCCGAACGCGGACATGTAAGTAAACGCAACACAAAAGCAATGTAAGTTCTTCTTTTTCCACAATGGATCTGTCTTAATGAGTTTGCTCTTGTACGTCTCCTCTGAACAGCAGTCACGTCTGCCTCTGCTTTGGAAGCATCTAGCTGCCGGGTACAGGCTTTACATGTGTGTTTCTCACTTGGGATATGGCACTTCAGTTTAATCCTACACAGCAACCGTTTCTTGCAGTGTGTACTTGACTTTAAGAACACTAGTCACTGCTATTAACTGGCTGCTGCAATAATTAATTAATCTTGTTGGTAAAACATCTTCATTCTGTGTAACATGCATTTGAATTTCCATGCATTAATGAAAGTGGGATATCAATTAAGAGAGAGAAAAGAAGCAACCTAGGGAAAACCAAACCAAACCAAATGCCAAGCAGAAGAGGAAATCCTAGCTTTGTTTTCTCCACGTCTTATCAAACACCTTTATTTACCACTTTCTGCTATAATTTGTTTTACACTCCGTGGGGTTCATGCACTAAAATTCAGATGGCAGTTCAGGTACAGACTTCGTATACAGGTGTTTGTTTCTAATTTATAAAATAAATAATAAACATGGCTAAAGTGATTTCTGGTCACTTTTCAAAAGCATGTATCTGCCCACAGGTGCCCACTGGGACTCTTGCAAGCGCCTGCTTTCTTTACCACCTAAATACCTTTCCAAACTTCTTCAGTCTCTAAATTGGGCAGAAGCTGGAAGGCAGTTTCCAGGGTCACATTCCCGCCATACATTCGGCCTGGCCCCTTTTACATGGCTGCATTTAATTTTGGTACTGGGACTTCTGACATTCTGGAAAACTTGAAGGCTCCGATCATCTGATTCAGATGCAACCCCAGACTCATAGACACCTACGTTGTGGGGGTGGCTGGATTCTCAACTCTAGTTCAACCTTCTCTCTTATTTTAGCATTACATAATACATCTATTTCAGTCTGTGCCATCAACACAGTAAAATTAAGAGAAGCCACGCTGCCTAAGTAAGTATAAAGTAACTTCTTGATGCTTGTGTTCACAGCATTTCCTACCCCAGGGACATTTAACCATATCCAGTCACCTATCACAGGCATGGATGCAAATGCTGTGCAGCCAACCTGCCTTCACACGTGTATCTGTATGCATCTCTAGCAGTAATCCAGCTGCAGGTGGACCTTATCTCTGCATCCAGGCACCACTGATGCCAGACGCACTCACTGCCTCGATGCTGGGACCGACATGAAGCGAATGTGAACATCACCTGCATCGATCCTGCTAATGCCCCCTTTTTTTTTGCCCTGACTTCAACTGGTGCTTTTGACACCAGATTCTAGCAGCAAAGCAAAACCTACTGATATGTTGCAGTGGCAAGGTGGGAGCCAGCTAATAGTTTTAGCTCCCACCTTTCTCCTAATTACAGTTTTGAGAACAAGTACTTGGTTTTTTTCCTGTGCAAGGACAAGTAATTTTTTTAAACACAAATTGCAAATATATTTTAATGTACAAACTCCAGAGAGGTATGCCATTACTAAGACTTGCCCTATAGCCCCATAGTGTTTCTTAAAGTTCTTAAGGTTTTATACATATTCTTTTATTCACAGATGACAATTTGTGAGATTTCTGATAATAAAGTACAATAAAGTTTAACACTAAAATTTAAATGCTTAATAAAATAGGAACTGGAAACTACATTTAAAAATTTAAATATAAAAATTTTTTTCCAGCCCTTTTAATATTTTATTCACAGTTTGGCTTTGAGCAGGGAAGGTTGAACAATTACTTTTCTAGATAACGTATGGTAATGCTGCCGATTTTGAAAGAAAAGGCATAATTTTACAGCATGGTTGCAAGCAGGGAAAAGTAGACAATCCCCACCAGCAAAGGGAAAATAAAGTGTTCTCTCCTCTGGCTCTTAACAGAGGTGAATGTTATTTGTTTTAATGACTAATGGCTCACAGAAATGCTCTTTGGATCTGGGTTTTTTTGGAAAGACTTTTGTCAGATAATGTTTTAAAGTATTCTCCAACGTTTCATTCTATGCAGCCTACCCAATCCACTGTCTAATTCGTAATGAAAACATCCAGATTCATCTGTAGAGTAGAAAACACTTCTAAAGTTAATGGTATTTGATAAATGACACCTTCTTCTCCAGCCATCCTTAACTTGACGTGGTGATCACACATCTGTCTCCCTTCCCAGTGGAATATTCATTCCTGCTCCCTCCAAGCCCTGAAAGCTCTCACCTGCCAGCTGATGTTAAGCAACAGCCTGACAGCAGAGGAAACAAAATAAAATGAATCTGCGCCATTCAAGAGGAACTGGAAATATTCCTAGAGAGGGACAGATGAGCCCAAGAATGACTGCTGGTCATTAAACACTGTCCAAAACATTTTGTGGCGTGGATCCCTCATATTTTGCCTCTGTCTATGCTAGGAAAAAGCGCTCTGCTTGCAGAGCTCTGGTTTTATACTTCGCAAGGAAAGGGATTCAATGGGTTTCACAGTGCTTTAACACACCATACCCCAAAGAATGTTGTCTAATATTGCGTGGTAAAGTGGTTACAGCAAAAGACAACTGTTGCCATGCATCTCCCAGAGAACCAGGCTGGATTTTTCCTAACATTAAGCGGCAATAGCTGATAGAGAACGCAGCTAGGAACAGTCACCCGCAGTGACAACACAGAACGACACCCAAACCTACACCCAGGTATGACTAGTTTGCAGGAGAGTGAGCTGCTGTCCGTACAAACGTTTCTGTCCACTTGCATGAATCATCTCCCAGAATCAAGCCGCAAAGAGTTTCAAAAGCTTGGTCCATTCAGCCTGATTTATGTCTCTACCAGCAAAATGGAGATGGGAATTGTGTAGGGCGAATCCAAGAGATATTTTATCAAGGAATTCAGACCAGGAATGATAGGCTTACAGATATCCCGAGGCCTCGGCCTAGTGTCAGCTTTCCTGCAGGGTTTGTCATAACGCTTGTCCATAGGGAGAACGATGATGCATTCAGCAGAGTGGACTTTATCCTCTCCCAGGAGGGAAGGGATTGGGACAAAGTAAGACCCCAGATTCCACAGATACTGCCTCCTGGGGATCAGCTCATTCCTGCATACAGCCACGTATGCAGCCCTGCCTGGAAGTGCATACCCATGGCAGGGCACGGGTAGGCCGCAGCACTCGCTGTAGCACTCCACTCCTGCGGTTTGCAGGCCTGGACATCATCCCCTTGCATCTGCACTTACTCCTGATGTCATGCTTCACAGAGGCCTGCTGGATTTCTCCAGGAGTTATGAGTTACAGCTACAGTATGCCTTCATTCAGCTGACCTAGAAACACTCCGTCTATAGATCCAGGCACAGCTTCTCCTTCACGCGGCCCTGCATTTAATAAGCCTCACAGATGGACCCTGAGGCCTCCACAGTGAGATGGACCCCAAGGCCTCCACAGTGAAACTTTCAGCACAGCCCAGTGGGGTTGTCTTCACCACTGGCTTCATCACAGCCTTAGACCACTCACGAGCGCTCAGGAAACTCCGATCACAAACTGGGTGCGGAGAAGACACCATATGCCTCACTGTTAAAACGCAAACAACCCCTAGACCTTGCTCGGGAGCAGCCAAACTCTCAGTTCCCATACTACAGCTGGTGCTCAAACCACTTGCTGTACAGCAGCAGCAGCTGCTGAATGATGCTGTTTCCCAAGTCCTACACTGCCAGGGAACGGTGCTGGTAGACATATGTTCTGGTGTGATAAGGAGGCATAAAAGTTAGTTGGTATCCCATCAAATGAACCACTTCACTAGCACCGCTCAAAACACAGGAAAAAGGCAATGGGTGGAGAATGAAACAAATGAGGAGAGGAAAGGACCTGTCTGAGACTCACAGTAATGTGTAAGAAACAATGGGGAGGCTCAGAAACCCTCTCCTAAGGAAGAATCCGACATCCGAGGCCACCAGTGCCTCTCCTGTAAGCTGGACTGCTCTAGAGCTGGCTCAGAAATCTCTCCTCGGCACAGGGAAGGGTACAAAAGTCCCTCAGAGCAGCAAGGTGCACGTGCCACGGCCGGACACCCCGGGATTGCTGCAGCCCAGAGGCCTTCCCAGTGGTACAGCACATCACGCAGGCTGGCAGCAAATTCTTAGCATGAATACAGGGATTTCATGACTGCCCTCTGTGTTTGACAAACTTTTGCTAAAATTCTGTCTAATTGTCATAAAGCATATGTATTCATTTAAAAACACATCAGTCAAACAACCACTCGGAAATACATATTCAACAGGAGATGGGAAACTCAGTCTTCTTAAAAAGCTGAGACTACTTTCCTCATGGAAAGAAATTTAATGTTTTCTGAACATTTGCTGTTAATTAAGTACCCAAATAAACACAAAAGCAGTAAATATCAAAACTGATAATTTATTTAAACTGAAGCGTACAGAGAATGCCAAGTAATTTTCCCCTCCTTCAAAGATTAAATGTGTAAAACCCATTAGAAGAAAAGCTACAGTGAAAGCCGGACTGAGTAACCAAGGAAGCTGCAGAATAAGTAAACTCCAAATCCTTTACGAATACTCTTTTCTGGCCAAAATGAACTAACAATTTTTCCCATCCCCTTCAAAGGGGTTACTTAAATGCAAAGTTATGCATGTACCTCCAAAAATGTTAACAGAAATGGAAGCCTTTATGCAAATTGGAAATAAATGAATCAGTTTAGCCAGTGTGTCACACAGGCCCCGGTGAAGACAGAATACATGACACTGTCCGAATAAAAAATGAGGTCATTCCATAATCTCCATGAATATAATTCTTGATGACGTTATGAATAATATCAGTTCTCATTATATCTCATGCTTGTTTGAAGTCATTCTACATCTTGGGATGTGCACCTTGAATATCGCTCCATCTGTCAATACATTCCTTAAAGGAAGCAATTTTGTTCTTGAAGAAAGCCTAATCCTACAAGTCCCCAGGAAAAGATTCTGCCAACTTCAAAGCAGGCTGTACTTCATGCAGAATATGGTAATAGCTATCCAGCCCTTCTGCACATTAGAAATACTCATTTCATCGAGGTCATGCAATGAGATACACTTGCAGGACTTTCCTTGCTCATTTTAAAACCTGATTTCTATATATTGCTCCTAAGTCTGCAGTTAGTGTGAACACGAAGAACGCGATAAAACTCCCAGGTTGTTAGGTATGAAAACTACACTTGATCCTATTAGGACTAATTTAAGGACTTTTGTCTGGTTTTTTTACATTAAGACGCACGTTTCACCAAGCAGCTAAAGTTAATTTGAATATCATGCATATAGGAAGTTTCATTATCATAGAATCATAGAATGGTTTGGGTTGGAAGGGACCTTAAAGATCATCTAGTTCCAACCCCCCTGCCATGGGCAGGGACACCTTCCACTAGACCAGGTTGCTCCAAGCCTCATCCACTATCAATGATGCCAAAGAGAAAAATGAAATCTAAAAATAATCAAGTACATTTCTTAATTCCTATTACCGCATCTGGGGTGAAAGAAATCAGCGTGTCTTCATCACAGCCATATGGCTAATGCTTGACATCCTTAGGCAGCACATTCAGACTTGCTCAGAGGCTTTGAATGCATACTTAGGAAACATGCAATCCTGAATAATACTTCAGGTTTCAAGATTTCTAAACTATAAGTTATACCCTCAACGCTGAATGAATCTCAGCATGGATTCTGGCCTGGGAGGTGGCTAATAAAACCAGACTGTTAGTGGAAGACTTTTGATGGAGGAGTAGAGAATCTCTCCTCCGAGGCCAGGCAAGGAGTTCCCATTTCCTACAGCCCTGAGAACCAGCACCAGGTCAATACCACACTGGGGAAGGAGAAAGGGCACACCATGCTGTGCATACACATGATCAGCAATAGCACATATCCCATCCTAAAGAGGTGCTAAATTCATTATCATTTTTAAATGTCAGAAATTTATCTTTCCAGCATATGGTATCTTAAAAGGTTTATCAAGCAGCAGAATTAAGCAGCTGCGCCAACACAGTGAGGTTAACACCACTGCTAACAAATAACTGCAAAAATAAAGTCATAGCAGAGTTTTGTTGTTATAATAACAACAGTCCCATGGGGGTAAGGAAGGATCCTAGCTAGGATTATGCAGCTTTCCTAGCGGGAAACTTAAAAATGAGACATCCCTGCCTAAAGAGAAAAAGAAGTGGATGCAATCAACACACTCTTTAATTGCCTTTCCCCTGGCTCACTGAAGAAAAAAGCCCACACCTTTATTCTGCAGGTACTAATTTCAGAGCCCTGTATTTTTAGGGGGAAAAAAAAAAAGGCTGTATGACTGACATCTATTAATTAAACCCTGCTGTGATGTTTATTAGTTTGGGAATAATCATTTAATCAAGTAATAGCTGCCAAGCTTTTGATTCAATGCTGATGAATAGATATGTTCAGAAAGAGACTTGAAGCCAACCGAAGTAGGAAAAAATGCAGCATAATTCATAGGAATTTGAAAGCAGTGGATCAGCATAAGAACATTGACCCTGCATTTATTCACATTCTAAGACCGAGACCTGTAGCTTCTTTCCTGAATAAACAGCATTTTGATCTGCAAATGTTTATTGGTATAACTGAGCTAAACATAAAAAAAAACACAAAACACCACAACCTACCTGAAGGAAACAGGATAAAGAACTTGGCAGCACCCTGACAACTTGTGCTAAACGTATTCATTCCATCCACTGCTCCTACACAAACACATCCAGTAAGGAAAAAAAAGCCATGTCAAGTGCATGTCCACTTGCTTCTCCTTTGAAGAAGTGGATAAGCTTTGACTTCTTGAGCAGCATTAAAGCCAAGTGCAAAACACATTACGTTGCTATCCACTGCACTTTTGGAACAACATTCAGTTTTCCTTTTTCAATAAAGAAATGATATATTGGAGGTTGCCTGCTCTGGTTGTATTCACAGTGCAAACTCAAGCAATAACCCAGTGGAAAAACTGTCAGCGAGAAGAGCTCTAAAATATATTTGATATTAAAAATAACAGACGTATCTGGTTGCTCACTGGGTGAAACCAAAATATCCTGCACATAATTAATTTGATTTTTAGGTCTTTAATCAACACCGCAACACAGTCCCATGTATGACTACTATAACAGATAAATTCACAGGCACACTGCGTCTTCTTGCACAACAAGGTATACCCCAAACCAGAAAGCCTGCAATCCCATGTCGTCATTCCCGCAAAAAGTGGCTATGGAAAGACTACTGTGTAGTCAGATTTAAACTTGGAATTAAAAACTCAAAATCAGAATTAAAACCTCATTAAATGAAAGAACAAGGAAATGTAGAAAGATACAAAGCAGGAGGAAAAACAGCCTTAGTATCAAGCTTATATGATTACAGGTAAATTAATTTCATGGTGGATTAAAGAAGAGTTAAAATTAAACACACACATATATGTGTGTGCATATATATATACACATACATCTAATAAACCAACAACATGGTTCAAAGAAACAGAAGCCAAGTGCTTTGGCAGACACATTTCTACGGGATACGAATCTGGGAATTGGATGGAAATGAAAGATTTTCGTTTCTAGACAAGTTTTCCTCTGTCTTTCTGAAAGTGGATTAATAAACTGCAGAAGGCCTTTGTCAATTCATCAATTCATTTATGCTTCTCTAGAAATGATAACTCCTTCAGAGCATCGATCTTACACCAGTAGCGTCTGTTAAACCTGCACTGATTTTCTCTGGAGCAGTAGCACATTCCAAGGAAGAAACTCTCCCTGAGCATGAAATCAGGGCTTCACAAGCATCTTCATGCTGACAGAGGGGTTGCCAGTGTGTTAACAACAGGTTTGTCTTTCTCTTATTGAGGGAATAGTCTTCTGGTTTTAGAAGGATTGGGAGATTTTGTGAGCCTGAACTTCAACAAAGGTGTTGTCTGTCAGAGTGGGGAGGTGTAATGGGAACTAAGGTAGGAGGAAGGCATCACGTAGTAGAAAAAGTGCCCCAGCTCTCCTGAATACAAAGATTTTCTCCTTCCCAAGCAGCCCTGAACTCAAATTTGCCATGCCTTGGACCTTCAGAAGAATATACCATTCGTGGCATCATTTCACGCCCACTCCACTTGTTAACTAGTGCTTGGGGTTTTAGTCCTGGTCTACTTTGCTGGGGCTTACCTTCTGGCTCTTTCCTTGAACATTTTTTCCAGTGATGCCAGAGCTTGGGGAGATGGCAGTCTGCACTCACTAGCAAGGCGGGAATAACTTCAGCAGTGCTATTTCTGGAGGCTCCCCTTTCTGTTACGCAAGCCTAGAGCTATCACACTGGCAGGGCAAGGGGCAGAGGACACACCAGGTCGTATATGGTCCATCTCTTCCCACCTCTTCAAGGTGCCTGGATACCACCAGCAACCTTAGTTCTGCCTTTTTTGCACTTTTGAGGAACTCATTTTTGAACATTAACAGTTTTCTTCCAAGACCGTTCCCTGTGTTTAACCTAAAGTACCTAAATTAAGTACCTAATTTATCGATTCCTAGAGTAAATCATGAACAACGGCAACCTGGAATAAATATCCGCACTGAAAGGAGCACTCTTTACACTGCTAGCTAATAAATGGTAAATTGATTTAAGATCAAACTCTAATGAAGATGCAAAAGTTTCTATTTTTCACATTTAATCTCTCCTGTAGTACAGGACAGGCTAGCTGTTTATTTGGAATGGCCAATACATGCACAGTCTACAAACAGCCTGGTCTCCACTGAGATTTTACTTCAAGCTGAAAAAAACATTTACTAGAGATGAGAATTAAAGGAGTGTCTAGACTAGTCTTCACCTAGGTGTCATCTATTGAGAAAACCAGAAATATGTTTACGCTGTGTACAAATAACCCAGTGTTGGTAAGAGTTAGAAAATCTGTATAGTTACAAAGCCCAAATAATTTTCACAAGGTTGTTGGGAGACTAATACAAGAAAAAGGCTTGCAAAACCTTAGAGGAAAGCCAGATAATTCAGACTCATGATTAGTAATAACCTGTTCCATGTATTTAACATTTTTAAAGGGTAAACTACTCAGCAAGGATTGGATGCCCAAAGGCTCAGACCTAGTCCTATTTACTGGAGTAGACTTTTACAAACACACGTGGGTGTGTTCTACCCGACATGCCTAAGAAGCACTCAGGCTAAACTGGGTTAGTGTGTTACTGTGACAGCAGGTTTTATGATTGAAGGTGGGCACACACGACACACACAGATCAGGAGGACAACAGAAAAATTACATCTCGTTTTTCTTGGGCACAAGCTTGGAAGAAAGACAAGCAGAGCAAGCTGTTTGGCTATTGCCTTTTGAATTATTTTGGGTTGGTAGATGCCATGGCTGAACTGCTTTGCGTTATCTCTAATGGTTCTAGGTTGGAGCACATCACCACCACCTCAGTGACACGGAGGCTATGGGCAAAAGGATCGATTCTGTGTGACTGTCCATCCCCTTGCATGATCTCTCCACTGCACCCCACCTTCCCATTCCTCTCAAAAGTCAGGACCCCAACACGTCTGGCAGACACATAATTATGACGACCAACCTGATACATGGCTCTGGTTAGATTTTTCATCTCAACAGCCCTTCAGGACCACCCATCTCCACTTACTCTTTGAACGGCTGTGCATTCAAGGGTGCACATAATGCAGGGTATGACAGTTCTCCAGGCACATACAGTGCTTGGTCCCATTAGACAGTAAACCTTCTGGCCAGACAAATAATAAATATTAATATATTTTTAAGGTATAATCTTGCAATTCTGATCAACTGTGTGACTGCAGGGATGTGACGGTGTACATGCAACATTAAAAAGTCTGAAGGAATGCAAGAAAATAGATCTTGGATTCTTAACATCTCAGGGGAATGAAGAAGGAAGCATGCTGTCTAATTTAAGAGAGTAAAACATATTTAATCCTGATCAATCTTGCTGAATTTGCAGACTGAGCTCTTCACCATGTAGCTAAACCACACTTGTGTACAGAATATTTTTAAGGAAATGGCAGAGCCTTACTGTACGGAAACTGCAAGCAGCTGTAGAACAGATTCAGCAGAACCTGTCTTCTGAAGAGAGCTGAAACCTCAGCCTCCTGCTGGTTCTGCAGAAGATGGCATTACTGTATCCTACGGACACAGCCCAACGAAATCACCTTACAACCAAGCTGTCCTCCAAGCCTATATCACCTCTGATACTATACATACCACTACACAAAATTTCTGAGCACTGCTTTGACTCCTACCTAAGCTACACTTCAGAAACCCTCACGCAACGTGTAACAACACACTAAACAACAATCATATGACATCTACATTTTGGGTTTATCACCAGGGACTGTGCAAACAATCTGTGGACAACAGAACTGAAATAACCAAGACAAAGAGGTGGAACCATGCATACAAATCAGGTATGAACATTATCTCTGATGAGCCTTGAGATCTGTTTTTCTGCCTACATCTGGTGCTGTGAAAGCAAATATTTTTTCATTCTGGTTGGAACGGCACCCACCTTCCTTGTAACACTGAGTCGCGCATCTTTTCTTTCTGACCGATACAAAAGCCTAATGATTATTTCACACAAAAAGGTTTACATTCATGATTTGAGACTGAGGGGGAACACCCACGCTGAACCACACTCATCACAGAACATCACCTGGCTGGAAACGGACTATTTAACACCAAATAAATATTCCTGCTTCCCAACACTGGGCCGTTCTGCGACCGGTCTGTGTCACTCAGAAGCAAAGCCGTTTTGCGTCACCCGTTCGACGTGTACATAAAGCACGTGACACGGCATCCCAGCACCTACCTCACCAGGCGAATGTAAAGACGTGCGAATACAGCTTGCTAAAGATTTCCCTCTTGCCTACTGTGACAGAACAGTTTGATTTTGATATTTAAAACTTGGTGGTGTTAAGCAGAGCGGACATGAGCAGTTTTTGTATCCACTGCCTGCAGCACGCGGGATCAGAACAGACACAGGACGCTGAAATCCATCTGGGCTCTGCTTTACACGTGAAAACAGCTCGTACAATGAAATAAAACTGAGCTTTATTTTATGATAATAAAGGATGTTTTCTCTTCTTCTCTACGCCCCAACTGTCTTTAAGGTAAAATTTCATTTTTCCTAATACTTTACAAGCAGTTAATACAGCTATAAATTTTGGAAAGAGCTGAGTCTTTGGGAAATATGAGAAATTAAATTCTTATGCTGTATGAACATACCGCAGCCTCGTCAGGCGTAATCAGTGGTGATGAATCTCCACCTATCAAGAGCTGCTGTCTGTTGCTACGGTCTTCTACCACTTGCTCCTACCGCTATTATTCTCAACCTCGAGCTCTCCCCGGTTTAAACGAGAGTGATGCAAGTTGGAAAGTAGCCTGCATTACTTAGGTAGGAATACAGTAGGCAACTGGGATTGAGAGATTTGGGTTTATACGCACCTCTGCCAAAACAGCCTAGACAAAAGTGCTCTATTACTTGACGCCCCTCCAAATGCTATGAAATTCTCAAAGGGAAACCAAGAAAGCACCAGTAATACACAAATAGGTGAAAGAAAAGGAAGAAAATCCCCAGCCTTGTTCCCCTCCACAAAATGACAGACTTTTCCTCATGCCTGCTGCATGTATTTGGAGGGCTACGGTGAGGACCAGGTGAGGATAAAGCAGCACAGTTTCCCTGTGGCACAATTCTCTCTGAACATCCACTTGTCTTTATTATCACCTTAAACTCAAGTAGCTTTTCCTAGAATTAGCTTAAACCCAGGGAAGGTGCCTATAACCATGGTACACGGTGATCATATTAGCCAGTTGTGAACTGGGATGTGTCTGAACGTGCCCATAAGCCTACAGAGCGGAGCAGGCAAGCCAGTTTCACCCAGGTTATCTCAGGCTTCGCCCTCCCGAGTTAAGTGTGTTTATGCATGAGCAGGAGTTGAGCGAGGGCCAAAGCACAAAATCGTAGCGTGAGTTAATCCCTGCAGCTACGGTCTTGGGAAACACAGAGGAATCAGCCAAATATTCTCCTAGTAAAAGGGAACGTGCTTGATTTCAGCTTAATGTTTATGTCACTGAGGGACTTGGCTCCAGTTTTCTAATTGGCATACAGACCCATGAAAAGCTTTATCTCTCTTTCCAAAAACGTTATTTTAACCTTAGAAAGAATGGGACTCTCACATGAGTAAAGGCTACAGACTTGGACGCCTTGACGTTCCTAGACACGTTCCAGACTGTTCAGAGAATTTGCAGGCAAAACCTTTTAATGTCTTTTGGGAAGGTGGCCTTTGTCCGGGCTCCGGGACAGAGGCAGCCCCGGGCGCTCTGCGGTGCACGGTCCGCAGCCAGGACCATCCCAGTGATGGCTGCGGAGATGCGTAAGCAGCACATGCTTTGGAGCAGTATCCAGGAGCCAAACAGCTAAATCCAGGCTTTCCAAGTATTGACAGCCTCAAAACATTCTCCAGTGGTAACGCTGTGCAGAGCACTCAAGGCTTTACTTCTGTTAAAAACTGAAAAAACCCATACTGTCTTTCTCAGGAGTGGACAGGGAAGCCAACATCTGTTAAAATTAATGTCCCAATAAAGAAAATTTATTCATGTTATAAAATCTGCAGCATTTTAAAAGAAGGTTTCCTCTTCTTCCTTAACTCCTCATTCAGGTTTATTGGGTATTTCACACAGTTTTTGGCTTAGCTGATTAAGGCTACTCATAAAGTGGTCAAATAAAATGGCAGGCAAGCAGCCTGTTGAGATAACATCCCAGTCCCGCTTATGCCAACAAAGTGCTGCTGCCACCACCAGTGAGGCCCACATTTCAGTTTTGATTCCCTGCATACACAATGTCTGATTATAAACAAGTGAAACGTAAAGGAGGCATAGTCATGCCTTAAAAGAGAAGAGTAATAAGAGTGAAAATAAGATCATGAGATAAAAAAAGGAATATGATTTTTGTAATATCTACCCCATTCTGAACAGCAGATTTCTCTTCCAGAGCAGTACATAAGGTGTCAGTGGGCTACATCATTTTGTAACTACAGAGTGTATCTTATAATTTCAGCAGAAAGAGTCAAAGTTTTTAAAAATACAAGAATAAAAGAGAGATGGAGAATGAGCACAAGCTTTCAATGACAAATGAAAGCAACTGATCTTAGAAGAGAATTTCGAGGTAGTGTAAATCAACCTATCTCCACAAACATCTGTAAAACCATCGTAATGTGACCAGAAAATCAACCCTAGCTTTCCACGCTGTACTGCAACAGGGAGACAAAAGAAAAGGTAAATTCAGTTTATTCAGATGCATGCTCACTTCTAATCATGGAGTTGCTACAGTTTGATCTCTCTGTTCTGGACCAGAGTGAGGAAAAGGGACAGTTTTTGTTGCAACGTTACATATGGTAATGCATAAGAAGTCGTTGCCTGGAGTAGTTGTAGCCGGGGACACTCTGCTGAGTATTTCCAGAGTACGTCACATCAACAGTCAGGCAGATGTATCCCTCACCGCATAACTAGCACAGCTTTTCATCCTTTCATGAGAATCTCGCCACAACAAACTCCACAGAGTAAATATCTGGGTTTATTTGAAATTATTTTAGTAATTTTAGCAAAACAGTTTATTCAGACTGTTTCTGCTAGGGTAATAGCAATTGACTTTTCATCCCGATTTTATTAGTGCTCTTGTGGGCAATGAAACCAACATTTCATGATAATTCCAAATAGGAAAGCTCAGTCCCTTAATTTTCTTCTCCCTTGTTAAAATATTCTTCCCTTTACAGAAGAACAATAAAATGACTTTGTTTTTAGTACCGTACTATGAATGGATCTTTCTGATCACTCATTCTATCCTGGAAATACTGTTTGACCAGTTCAGTGATGCACATGCACTCAAAGGGCAGAAAGGATCCAAAGAGTTTCACTTTATTTGTCACACGAACAGGCTCACAGGACAACTTCAAGGGTTTAGACTATATTAGGGTACCATGCCAGCATTTTGTCCCCATTTTTGCCTTTTCTTCAACCTCTATAAGAAAAACTGACAGGTATCAACAGTGGTTTTATAGTTCTCAATAGCTGCTATTTCAGAATAAGTAGGGTTTCTTTACATGTAACATAGGCAACATCCTTTCAATCCACCAATAAAAAAGCGGCAAGGAAGCAATGCAACTGAAAACATGGTATCTCTCCCCAAATTAGAGTGACTTAGAATGAATAGGGCTACCCCAGCACAGCTCTCCATCCCTACAGGCATTTCACTCGCACAGGATCTCCCCATCTGCTTGCCTCCCCTGTACTAGCAGAGACCATTCCCAAATTAAACACTCCCTTAAGTGAGACCCCCATTAGCAAGGTTAAATGACTTAAAGGAACTTTTAATTTAACTCCTGCTTCTTTTAAATAAATGAAAAGATGCATGGCCTTTGCTCGGAAACCCAGGCCTTGGTCCTCTCTGCTACCACTGCTTTCCCCTGAATCTCTGTGAAATTTGTTTCCATCCATCTTGAACAAGTAGAGATTTGGTTGTGGTGGTTGTTTGTTTGTGGGGTTTTTTTGGCGTTTTTGTTTTTAAAGATTCTTTAAATTAGGTGAAAATTAAAATTACAGAGCTAAAAATAAGATAACACTTAAATAGATTTTTTTCATAACTCTTCCTGACAGCAGCACCAAGCCAGCTGTACTACCTCTGCACACAATTTCTCCAGTTCCAAGGAGAAAATGTAAAACTGCTATATTTCGTTGGGAGACATTATCTTGACTAAATTTATGTAGAGAAAGAAGGAATTTTTCTTACCCAAAAATACAGAAAACATCGAAGGGAAAATTAGTACCCGTGGGGGCAAAATCACTTGCAAGCTGTGCAGGGGTTAGTTTAATATAAAAGCAGGCTTAGAAACCAGCACTCGGCCAAGCAGGCGCCTAGCAACAAAATGCCACACGCAATGCGAGTGTTTTTAAATAGGAGAGAAACTCTGCAGTTGTGTTGTTGGTAAGCGAAACAAGAATTCCTGTTTGAAACATCATTTTGCTACTGGTCTAAATGCCAGAAGGCCAAGGGAGACTCGCGTGACACCAAACTGAATTCCTAAATTATCTGTTTCCTGCTACATTTCAATAGTGGCTGTACTTATCTCCATATCCAGAGATACGTTTTCCTTTTCTTCATGGGTTTTGTCCATACAAGCAAAAAAATCAGAGGAACTGACGTTATAAATGTGTGATGCTCAAGTGGCTGCAACACTTCAAACCTTACACGTACTGTGAACGGATGAGGACGGCACTCAGGATACATCCTGTGGCCCAGTGTTGCACGGAAAAAGATCTCTTGAAGCGTAAGCCAAGAAAGTCTCCACGGTTAAACGTGTCCCTGGGATACGTCACTGCCTGGAACTTGGGGGAGTGTAGCAGAGGCTTAATTGGCCCTTTTCTTATTTTTCAACTTGATGTCCTGAAGAAAGATGCGTGACTGAACCTGCAGTTAATCACTGTAATTATGGACACTTTACGGTTCTGTATATTGAGCAGGCATAGAAGTGTTTGCACGCTGACAAAATAAATGTATAGCTTCATATATGTGTAATAGCTGGAATTAAAAGCTTACATCTGCACTAAGAGCTGTAGAGCCCTTAAAACACGTACAAAGATGGAAATAAAATAAGAAAATGAACAAAGGAAATATTCTGTGGGAAAGCCTATTAAGCACTTGTTAGTAATAAATGTCAATTCACCTACCGTTGTTCCCCTAAAAAAATAATAATAAAAAAGAACTTGCCAAATGCAAAAGACCGTGCCATGAAATCCCAACAGAAACAGAGTAAGGTAAAAATTCTTCCGATGTACAAGACGGAGTTAAGCTATCAGGGTACATAAACTGCCACAATTTAATGAATATAAACCAAAAAGAAATTGTCTAAAAATACAGCAATGTCAGTCATACTAAAAATGGAAAACAAAAATGGGAAGGAACAAAAAAAAAAAAAAAGCACCAACCCACCAAGTAAGAGATGGGTCCAAAACAACATCTTGCAACTTGAGCCATCCAACAGTAGTGTATAAATACCACCTGTAAAGCACTTCTTTTCCACTTTCCCGCGATAAAAGCATATTTTATCAATTTCTCATATGATGTGGGGAATATTTTGCCTAGCATAACTGTTAAGACTGTTCCGTTTCCTCACAGATGGATTACCTGATGCTGTCAATTCTCAATTCCAGTGTCAGTGGGAGAGACCTACTTGGAGAAGGCACTTAGCAAGTGGAGTGGTTTTAGCTACAACCTGTGCAGCTCTCCTGTAAAAGGTGGATTTGAGCAGGAATAGAAGAGCAACTTTATCTGGGCCACAGCTACAAAGGACATTCTCTGAATCCCATTCCAAAACCCTTGCTCTTATGGTAGGATACTGAAAGAAGCTGAACACAGATCAGACCACTTGACAGGTGCATGCAGCAGTGGACGGAGGAAACACATCAAGAATGGATTTAAAAGCAGCCCAGGTCTTTAAAGTTGCAAAGAGGTCAGTGTGTTTACAGGGAACTACCAGGAAAATTTGGCTGTCAAGATGATAAACAGAATGGTCCTTTTCTAAAAGAATGAGTTCTGGCTATGGCAGCTTGACACTCATGAAGGCAGTTTTTTTAGTGCACAAACTGATTTGTTTTATTAAAATGATTGGAAAACATACTTTTTCTGCAAAAAAAAAAAAAGTTTACCCAAACTATAACTGCTACAGCAGTTCTAATTCCATTTAACCCCTTCCTGGCAGAGGTTTCAAGCCACAGTAGCTATTACAGCCATTAATTTTGTGTGTTCACATGTGCTAAGCTACAGTTTATGCTCAGAGCGACAAACATTCACACAGGGTGCTGGCGTACACCACTGCTATTCTGTCTATGGAACATCATATTTCTCCTGGAAAATGTTATTACATATTTTATTGACATTAATAACTTTGTTTTTCAAGGACAATAATATCTTTTGGCTATTTTTACCTCATAGGAGGAATTTGCAAATATTAATTGAGATCTATGATCCTTAGCAGAGCAGTTACCAGAGCACACAGAAAGGAACATTACAATTTCTCATACAAATAATGTCAGGCCAGGAAAAAAACATGAATGTAAGCTATTTTTTAATCTGTTCTTACCATGTTTTTTACTCCACAAATTGGTAAAAGAAGAGCCATAATAAAACTATTCTACTTCACCTTTTTTCATGTGATCAACCCTATCTGAGCTGGAAAAGCTAAGAAGTGCTCGGGAAATGTACAGAAAACCAAAAACTATTCATGATATTTTCTCATCTTTCAAAATTCAACGGTTGAAGGTAGCAAATTGGGTAAGGAAAGTGAACTTTCTTATTCTCTCTTCTCTGCCGCCTTGCTGCTCAACTCTCTGCTTCCCTGACACTGACACAGATGGACAATGGAGGGGCAAAAAGCTTAAACACCTGTACCCACTGAATCCATGGGGCCGTTCTGTATCTCAGGCCATTCCAAAACACCTTGATTCATTCTCACTTCCCTCTTTCACTTCATTTACCCCTTTTTCCTCTCCCTTCACCTCCTAAATCCAGCCACACAGTCAGTTTTTCTCTCCTCTTTTTGCATACCTCCCGGTGAACTTCCTATTCTCCTTGGTTTCTTTTCTTTCTTTCCATTCTTCCGACAATGGGTGCCATTAGAAGCTACAGAAATTTGTTGCAGCAGAGGAAGCTACTGCTGAAGCTACATCAGCTGCAGCACCTCTGGTAGCTGGAGAAGCTGATGGGGACCTGAGTCCTTCATTCAGGTCCTACAAGAATCAGTGAAGGCCTTTATACAAGCCTGAGCAGGAACAAAACATAACCCATCTCCCCCTTCATCCCTAATGATTTGCTTAAACTAGGAGTTACTTTCCCCCAGGGCTCCATTTAACTGCCACCAGCCTAACCCACCTATTTAAGTGATGCATTTGTTATAACATCTGAAACATAAGAGTGACCAATAACTTTTTAATGAGCATGCAAACAAGAACAGCAAAACCCTATCCTATCACAGATAAAGAGCTCTTCTGTACAGTGATAACTGGAGTTTTTCTTGTCAATACAGTCATTTGTTCAATTTAACGTTCACCCAATTAGCTTAATGCATTTGTAATTGAATCTTTGACTGCTTGGCGATGAAAAAAAGCATTAGGCCTGATGCAAAAGGTCATGTTGACCTTGAGAGCTATGACATTACAAGACATTTCAGCAAAGGAGTAAACAATTTAAATATAAGTAAAAAAGGTCCTAAAAATGGAGCCAATCAGACAGTCATATGATATTTCGTTGTACTAACAAAAAGTTCATCTTTTCTCTTACAGCTACATTAACACGGTGATTTTTATGTACTCTCTGTCAACTTGGCAACTCAGTTTATCAATTATAGCTATTCCTTGCCAGCAGTTTCCGTCATGTAAATTTTGTAAACCCAAAAATACAAATCTTCGGCAATGCACGTAAAGAATACTCATCTCATTATTAAATGACATCACCTACAATAATCTTTGTACAACATGATCGTAACTTTTAATTACAGGTCTTCGATAAATTAAAAGGCAAGTTAAAATACATTTTGAAATTGGATTTTCTAAGGTTTATTTGGGTTTTTTTGAGGGGAAATACATGTCTCAAAGCCGAATCCAGTTGGTGAAGTGGCCCTTATACTTACCTACGGATTGTTCTGTGATGCATTTCTGAGTGTAACAGGGAAAGAATGCCAGAAGCAACAAGAAGGTCAGCTTTTGCTAAATTCTGCAAGTACTGCAAGTTACAAAATACCACAGCTCCACTCCTAAGTAAAAGCACTATTTCTTTTTTTCCTTCAGACTTCTTTCCAGCAGCTGTTGACAAAAACTGACTTTTTAATGGCCTGCATAATCTTTGCTGACAAAATTCACAACAGATACAATATCCGTGTAACATGCTTCACTGACAAATGACAGCGCCCTCCGAATTAAGATCACCGCTCCAATAATCCTGCATGTTCTTCACACCACCATTACAATACATTTATTTATTCGGGAGTCTCGATGAAAGATTAATACTTATCCAAGTAAAGTCTGGCAACGGATGACGTCCTTTTCCTTATCATTTTCCAGATAAACCAGAACAACAGCTCACAACACCAAGAGCCGATCGCAGCAATGCTCTTGTGGTAGGATTAGTCCAACTTAAATGGATACTTAGGAAGTTTAACCTCACAAGTCACACAAAATTATAACCTCACAAATCTCAGGCAGCTGAAGGACAGCCAAAATAAAACACTGAAACGAAACCAGTCTGGCCTGTCTGATCAAATGGTTGGAAACATAACAGGGATTGCATCTGATAAAAGACATTGGAGGAAGCTCTGCCAAAGTGTCCTGGGGCCCTGTTTGGTAAACAGCTCCTTTGTACCCACCCCCGGGGGACTCGAGAAGCTTTGGGTAAATCTACACAGCTACTGTAGGCTATCCAACACCGTGAGATTAACAGCCAGTCTTGGCCCATGCCAAGCACAGATGTTTTCTGAAATCAGGGCAGATTTATCGACCTCTCAATTTATTTAAGGAAAGAGATATAATGATCTCTTAAAAGAGACAAACTAGGAAAAAAGTGCTAAAATGACAGAACTTCTGTGACATGTGCTGTTGGTAGGCCTACAGTATTTCAAATCCTGCAAAAGATTTTCTCAAAGGCATCCTACTTTTTATTATTTAAGAAAGAAGGAAAAAAAGACAAACATGTGAAATGATTTCACGCACTTCCCCAGTGATACCAGACACGGCAAAATATGAGGAGGGAACCACAGGAAGTAGCGTGTGTTCGTCCGGAGGGCAAGGCAGCAAAGAGGGGATGTGAGAAAAGCCTATTCGTATCTAATCCAAAAGCAACAACTTCTACAATCCTATGAGACACAAGAACATCATCGTGGCGTGAGATAACAAAACGCAGCACGCAGTAACGCACCGCAGCATGGCTGCCTTAGACTAGGTGGCGATGGCTTGGCTCGAGCATCACCATGAAGCAGAAGACGTGCGCTCTTGGCTGTATTGCTGTAGCCCTGATTTCTAAAATCTGGGAAGTAAATATGAATTTTAACTTGTTTTCTACTTCCTTTACTTAATCTATCAAGAACGTTGACATATACTTTAGACCACATGATGAGGTTGGCCAAGTTGGTAATTTCTAAAAGAGTATTGCAGACTTGATTTCAAACCCCGTTCTACTTATCTACCTGAGTAATTCCATGGACCTCTATAGAACTAGTCAGGTAAGCTGAATGTAATTTTGCCATAAAGATCTAAATCCTACTGCTTTCTGGTGTTTATGACCAGGCAATCTGTAATTTTCTCCAATACCGGTAGACTTATTCGGAACCTGAATTATAAAAGCAATTTTCAATAATGTACCGGGTGTGTGAACAAGCCTTTTCCATAATAACACCACTTATTTAAGAGGGATGATACTTCACAGAACACAATCACATTTGAAGTGTTCTTATTTTAGTAACTCCTCTATAACTGGAGCATTAAATAAGTTCTACCGTGTTATTAAAAAGTCTTCAAAACACTCTTTGAAGTTACTTAAACTTACATTATGGCACTGTCACTTCTTTCCGAAGACCTGAGACCCGGGAGACGGGGAGAGGCACAGAGTTACACCGTCGGCGTGACAGCTCGGCTGCAGGCAACTGTGCCGCTGCAAGCCAACACCAAAACCCCTCTGCGTCTAACGCCCTCTCCCTAGGGCAAAGCATCTCTGACGGCACAGCAAACCCGGCTCAGCTCCTTTCAGGACTATTTGAACCTCTTCTGACCACACAATATGAGACCCAGTCCTTTGTGCATATTGTTGCACTGCTTTCTGCTGCCTTCAGGTGACTCTTCTGCCTGTGAAGGAAAGCACGGAGGCCAGAGGGAGCCAGGGAGAGGTTCCCCCCCAAAACTGGCTGATCTTTCATGTTCATTATCCTTTTCTTATTAACTGTATTTTTTCTATTGCTTTTGATACTGCTGAGGAAAGACTGATGACATTTTTTGCCTTAAATCTTACCACCAGCTGAAATGTCATGCTGTGCATCAGTGTTCAGATGACAAGATGAAGAGGACTGACCCAAACCTCTCCATTAAATATATATCAGTCACAGAAGCTCGACTTCTGCCCTTCAGATTTAAGTTCTTTAGAAAATCAATCACGTGAAGTATCGTTCATAAAAGTACCTATAAGGAGGTAGCTAATCTGACTAAACAAAATCTCTCCATTCTGCTCACTTGAATCCTACAAGCTTTTCCAATAATTTACTTCAAATGGAGTTAAAAAAAAACCTCAAAAAGCACCAAACTGAGGCAGGATCACTACTGTATATGTCTAAAGGTATAACGAAAATTCAGGAGATTACAGATAAATGTGCAGCCGTGTTATGAAGATAGGCTCACAAACAAAAGAAGTGAGGAGGTTATTTTCCACTGAAGAACGAGAAGCAGCCAGACTTCAGGATGCTAAGGGAGTTTTTCAAACTGCACACAGTACTTGCAATTTGTGTTCTACTGACTGTGCAACGCTCTCATACGGTCTACGTGGAGAACCTCTTCTCAACTAACTGGCATCATTTTAAACCCTCAAGAGTGAAAGCCTGGTTTTAACAGTTGTGTAATTCTTTCCAATGGAGCTTCCCAGCTTTGGTCCCTCCACACATCATCTGAAGCCCATGAATCTCACGTTTGAAACCCCTTGGTTCCATTAAGAGATCTCACGCTTCGTTCAGAAAGTTGAGAATGTAACACTCGATGGATGTAGAAAGGATGTAGAACCTTTGAAATTTAGACAATAGGTATTTTATGCTCTCAGTTTTACCATCTGGAGTGGGAAGTAGGGCTCTTTTTCTGCTTCACTGGGTAATGCTGATAAGTTTAAGTCTCCAGTCTCAGTGGATAAATGAATCAATAACTTTATTTCAAACTTGCAAGCACGCCCCAGTAAGTTTTAAAATCGAATTCTTCTTTATGTCTAGCTTCCTAACAGTGGCAATGCATCACAAGTCCCTCTGCGTTGTGCAGACAGTCAAAATTTAAGTGAAATTTTTGTCCCAGGATAGTCCAGGCAAGGTACTAACTGCAATAGCCTATTCTCTGGGTAAAGCTTTACCATTTCAGTATTTCCAAGTTTCTCTGTGTAAGAACGTGACGGACAGCTTTGCAGAATTAAGTCATTTTTCCACCAAATACAATGATTAGTCAACACAAATGGCAACAACATTTATGTCCTTTACACCCTTAATCAAGCAGATGAAGGTCACTTTGCAATTTCACTTTGCAATTACAACTGAAAAGCTTTCATATGCTAAATGAAATTTTACCCAAAGTTATGGCTGGCCAACTCCAAAATAAACTGCACACAAGATGCAAAGGTACCTCATTTTAGTACGTTTTTGATGTACACAAGCATTAACATTAATATCCACATGGGCCAGAAACAATTTAAGACATTTATTGGTTGCTCAGAAGCAGGGAAATTTAAAGTGTAGATCAGAAGTGAAAACATCGCTACATAATCTGGCAAACTATGTTGTATAATCTGTTATTAAACAAAGAAAAGTTTTGCCAAGATAATTAAAATTATTACTAATGGAAAGCATCCCCACTGCTTGTTCTTATACTGTCAAATCAGCAAAATAAACAATCTACTTAGAGGAACGTATGAAACACTCCAAGCCCTTTGCAAGTGGAAAAGCAGTCGGTGGGGGGACACGGTGCCAAAGGAGCGGAGTATTTCTCCCGCCTCGGTTTGTGGGCAGTGGGCGTCGCAGCTTCCCTGGCACATGGCAGCTCCCCGCACAGCGAACGATTGAGCGGAAGGCTGCTCTTGCTCACCAGTTGCAGTAATCAGCACACAAACTAGTCATTAACTATTCCATAATACATATCCTGCGGTAAAAATGAAAGCGGTGTGTGCGCGGGTTCACAGGAAACAAAGCAGATGGTGGCACCTTCTCAGGCAAAGGCAACTCTTTGAAAGAGCTCATGCAGCAACAGCATCTTGTGAATTCAGCTGGAAAATGGGCAATTACTCCTGGTTTTGCATATGGGAGGTTTTCTGCAGAACTAACCTTCCCAATCTTAGCAATGCCAAAATAATTACTTTTCACTAGCCTCTTAGCATTTTAACAGCTCGGTTGTTGACAGCGCCTCAGATAAATGGCACCATGGACAAAGAAACAACCAGATGTTAGTTTGAGTTACAAAGCCATGTTCAAGGACAGTTGCTCACCTTCTCTCTCTCTCTCATCCTTTTAATTTGGAAGTCTGAATCAGAGAAATGAAAATGGGGGAAAAGTAGTGTTGGATCCAGCTTTTCCTCATTGTAAACATCCATAGTCAAATTAATCTCTACTTTATTAACGGTCTCACCATTTTCTACCAGAGGCCCTACCCTCAGACTACTTATCTCAAAAGGTACCCTTCTATGTCATCCACTGAACGTTGTAGCAAACTCCAAACACATAAATCCATCTGCATGGAAGAACGCGTTATACCAGCGAACTACTTTTTTTTTTCCCCTTAATAGCAGAAGAAACTCAAAAAGAATCTTTTTATGATATTATCCCTGAGCATGTTGGTAACCTCTAACATCACAGAAACTATGGCTCCAGAAATATCTTTTTCCCTAAGGTATAATTTAATAACAAATTAAGTCTGAACAGTTTAATTCATTTTAGCAGACCAAAACGCCATGTTCAGATCAGTCAGTGGTGAAATAATCTATCTAATAAACTGAGACTGCAAAGACAAAGTAGTTCAACTTTCCATATGAAAATTAAATATATATAGTGTCATATTTTTCCTCCAGTCAAGATGGGAAAAGAATCCGATTTGCCTAACTCCCCACAGAAGAGCAATTCTGATAGTTGATCAACTTTTAGAAGACAATCCTCATCCACTTTTCTCACAGTTCATCTGCCACAGGTACACCTACAGTAAATTGCTGTAAATAAATGAATGGCAGATTTGTGAGTTATTTCCTCAAAACATTTCCCTAAACCAACACGGGTAATGACAAATCTGCAGCCATCTCTTCTGAACAGAATGTGCCATCTATTTGTTTTTAAATTCTCCGATATCCTCGTCCTTCAAAGGGATGTTTTGCTACTCTTAGGAAACAATTGCTTCCTAATAATGGGGATGGTGAAATATGGAGTATGTCTATTTTATTTGCAGGTGCCACGAAGCCCGAAGGGATGAGAAGTGCTCCAACGCATGGAGCTGACTCAAGCCCATCCTTAGTAACTGGGGATATGATCTGGATTGATAGGGTGCTACTCACTGAGCGCCGAAAAACCGATACGTATAGGCTTGACAACCACATAAATACAGAATGGGGAAAACCCTGGGGATCAGAAGATCCCACAACATAAGAAGCATATAGACCGGTTGGAGCAAGTCCAGAGGGCTGGAGCCCCTCTGCCATGGGGACAGGCTGGGAGAGTTGGGCTTGTTCAGCCTGGAGAAGAGAAGGCTCCGAGGAGACCTTATAGCACCTTCCAGTGCCTGAAGGGGCTACAAGGAAGCTGGGGGGGACTTTTTACAAGGGCCTGTAGTGACAGGACAAGGGGTAATGGGTTTAAATTGAAAGTGGGGAGGTTTAGATTGGATATCAGGAAGAAGTTCTTCCCGGAGAGGGGGAGGAGGCACTGGGACAGGTTGCCCAGAGAAGCTGTGGATGCCCCATCCCTGGAAGTGTCCAAGGCCAGGCTGGATGAGGCTTTGAGCAACCTGGTCTAGTGGAAGGTGTCCCTGCCCATGGCAGGGGGGTTGGAACTGGATGGTCTTTAAGGTCCCTTCCAACCCAAACCATTCCGTGATTCTAAGATCAGGGGTAATTAATATACTGCTGGGAGAAGCCAGACAATGCCTATTTGTATATGTATACAATACTGCATGTGGCACATAAGGATGTCCTATGGGACTGAAAGCTTTTCTGCTCTAGGAAAAGAAGCTGGCTGGAAACCTGAATCTACTTTTGGGCACTGCCTTCAAAGATGGGGACTGGCCAGAGATAGGCCCAAGCACAACACAAAGAGCGAGCCCAGGCGTAAAGACAGGGTCTGTAAAGGACACCCGCGTTAACTGGCAACCTCTAGCTTAGGAGCACAGGCTGAGGGGTAAGGGCACAGCAGGGAAGGCTGCTGCAGGGAGAAAGGAGCAGCACGTTTCCCAGGTACACTGGGGACAAAGGCAGGGATGAGGTCCCAGGGCAATTGCGAAGGTCCAGATGAAGCACTAGGGAAAAAGAAAATAGGAAGGACAGCAAAGCATCAGAGAAAAACATGGAATCACCATGAAAACTTCGGTTTAGGCATATGGGAATGGGGATATTTATGTAAAGTTTCTTTTAGGGATAGTCAGAGGAACAAAAAGGGAAGGGAGGTAAAGGAAATTGTCATGTTTTGACACAAGTCCAACAGCTTCCCATCACACTAATTATATTCAAAGCCAATTCAATTACCTCCAGGTTTTCCTTTAGATTTACACCGTTACAGGACAGATGAGAATCTAATGGTAAAGCTAAAGATGGAAAACTCACATAGAGGGTAGTTATACTAAAAAAAGAGGTACTGCAACCCAGAAAATATCGTAAAATGCCACTTTCTGACTCCCAAATCATCTGTTAGAAAACAGCGTGTACCCTATCTGTTTATACCTAATTATCTATTTTCCTAAAATTAACTTTCCTATGACACTCAATTGAGAATTTTAAGCCCTGTTCTTCTGTCACATATCCATATCTGAATCTGGGAAAATACATAAAACTGTCACTGGCTGAAATGTTGTGTCCAAAAATTATTTAAATGAAAAATGTATTTTTATCCTTTTAGTGTGGTAGTTTGGGGTTTTTTTCCCCTCTCAAATGTATGGTTTATTGAATATATAAGTTTTTATTGAATTTTCTGGATTTCATTCTTCATTAAAATCAAATAGGCAAAACCAAATGTGTCTTGTTAAATGTTCAATTTCAGAACATGGAAAATCTTTTGTGAATGTTTCCTAAGAATCCAAATAATGCTTGTTTCACATTTCTTCTTGATTCTGATAAATCAAACCTCATAAATACCTCAACAAAACATACCTGCCAGCATTAGTGCGTTTGGAGGGTGGGAGGCTGCGCAGCTTTACTAGCAGAAGAGATCGCTCCGGTTGCATGGGGCTGATCCCTCTCTGGAAGCCGGAGGAAGGACGGGATGCTGCCGTCGGCAGTGCAGGGGACACGGAGCTGACAGCTGTGGCTGTGTGGGAGTTGAGACGCACACAGCATGACACGTTTTCTGGGCTGGGAGTGGGAAGAAGCCACGGAGAGGAGGCAGCTCATGGGTGAACGCGTGGGAAGATGGAGAGACAGCGAGAAGGCTCTTGCAAGGTAGCTGCTGAGAGCCTCCGTCCTCTTTCGGAATTGCAGGGGAGGTGAAAGCTTGCCCGGCTCCGAGTGTGCATGCATATCCCCCCCAAATGCTAGCCAGGGCACTTGTGAATGTAACAGTAATGGCAGCAATATAATAACCTGCCCAAGGCATTAAAAAAATAAAAGATCACAGTAGTTTACATGAACGAAGACTTCGGTGTGAGGGAAAATGAGATGCAGCAAATACAGACCACGGAGAAGGCAGGAGTTGGAAATGACAACAGCACTCTCAGCCCTCTCAACTGCACTGAGCCTGAAACCCTCGAATAAACTACCCCCCGATTGTGCCGAGCCCTGGAAATAACACGGCTCCGAGATCGGCTGCCTCAGATGAAACAATGGCTTTTGTGACTCACGACATAAGCCTGACTGCTGAAATTTCCTGCAGAACTACGGAGTGTGCCTTTTCGAACAAAGTGCTTATTACCAGGGGCTTGTCGTCCCGAGATCAACTGTAACCTTGACATCTGCTTATTTTGCTTTAGAAAACTACCTTGCTTAGTTATTATATATTGAAAGCATGAGGGTTGCCGGTGGTTAGAAGGGGTGCAAACTACCAAGAAAGTGCCACAAAGCGGTAATATTGAAGCTGCAGGACGCGACGCTGCTGAGACAAAAAATAAATACTATTAGTACAGAGACCTTTAAGAAGTAGAAATTCTTGATTTCCCAAAGGAAAATACAAAGCAAAGGAAAATACAAATAAAGAATTTCTTTAGATTAGATATCAGGAAGAAATTCTTCACAGAGAGGGTGGTGAGGCACTGGGACAGGTTGCCCAGAGAAGCTGTGGATGCCCCATCCCTGGGAGTGTCCAAGGCCGGGCTGGATGAGGTTTTGAGCAACCTGGTCTAGTGGAAGGTGTCCCTGCCCCTGGCAGGGGGGTTGGAACTGGGTGGTCTTTAAGGTCCCTTCCAACCCAAATCATTCTATGATTCTATGATAAAGCAAGCCTCGCACCACTCCATTCTACAGAAAATTTCCACTAAATGCATCCCTTCGCTTTTCACACTGCCTCGGCTGTCACTTAGCGAAGGCGGGAAATGGAACGATGTCTCCGCCTGGAAGAAGCGAACGGTGCGGTTTGGCGGGGTGAGGGTGAATTGAACCTTCTTCCCAGCAACCTCTGACAGCTGGTGACAACCAGGAGAAGAGTTCCGCTGTGCAGAGCCTCAATGAAATACCCTGCAGAGCTGCAGGCTGCCAAAGGTATTTCTGAAGCTCGTGCTAACGATACTCGTGTGGTTTTTTTTCCCCAAAATCTCTTTGTGCCGTATGTGCCCCCGAACTCATCCACGGGAATGCAGCCATCGGTGCGTCTCTCTCCCCTGCAGCTAACGACCTCATGCTGGAAGGTCATTAAAAGCCTTGAGGGCAGAGAGAAGCAGCCTACCCGCCATCAGCCACTGCAGATCTGTCAGCACAGCCAGCCGTTCCCTCTCGCTCCTTAGCAGCACGCTGCAAAACTCCTAGAAGGGGAGGAGCGAAAACAAAAGCCAAGAGGTCGGGCACGCTCACGGTGCGGTTCGCTGAGCTGGGCCTGCTGGCTCTCTCCTCGGTCTCAGCAGCACGTTTTAGTTTCTTCTCACGTAGGTATGGGATGCCCACCACAGCAGGGCTTCCGCACCTCCCAGGGACTAGTTTTATAAATGCATACATCTCAACACCTCCCTCTCCTCTCCCTGCCCCTTTCCCTCACACCTGCAGGAGCAATATACAGTTCTCCAGGCTTTTTCTTCATGGAATAGGATATCGGAATAGGTGCAGAGGAGGCGAAAGGAATGGTGGCTCATAATGCCATGAGGTCTATGGGGATCAAGGAGAAAGTAGTTTAGTCAGTGACTTATGGTTGTATTCTCCAAGGAGAGGAGCAGACTGGTTCTTTGTATCCCAAAAGAACACTGAAGTCCTGTCTCTGAGCAGCCGGGAAAGGTGCTGGCAAATCAGTGGCTGTGGGAGCAGAAAATATTGCACGGGCATCCCTTTGGGTTTAATAGGACTGTATATGCCAAGCTGTGGAAACCTGACGGTCACCAGACAATACTGGAGATAGTGACACTTAGATGATAATGTAAACCTCCATGAAATGAATGTGAACTGAGGCTCTTAAATGCCTTGCAGGATATGCCTTACCAACTGCGGGATGAATCCATGGCATCCATTGGGCGTTTTTAAAAAGACATTTTAGGGCTCATTCCAGAGGTGTATCACACGAAACGTCACAGAACATTTTTCAGATTTAAATTAATTCAGACAATTTTAAATACACTTGTAAATAAAGCAATACTGGGAACGTCCTTAAGAATTTTAATGACATAAAAATGTGAGGCATAAAACCATCAAGATTAGTGAGAAAAAACAGGCTATCCATAGGCATCGTTTCCATACATGGTATGCTCTGAAAGAATACTGCTATATTGCTAAGATGGTAAAGGTCTAGCTCTGAGGTGGGAGAAACTGCAGTGGAAAGAATGACGAATACAGAAGGCAAAGGGAAAAAACAGAGAGTTAAAAGTTCTCTGACTATGCCATCTCAATACGGGTATTTCTCTGCCAACAAAAACTGAAAGGTGAACTCAGCTTTCCTTCCTCACCCTGTTACAAAACACCAATTCTCATGCTCTCGGTTGCAGACACAGTTTGTTTCTTGCAGTGCCCTGCAGCAATACCCTTCCGGCGGTCCTATCCCCAGCCCCGAATTTAGCCTCAGAGCTTCATCAGCCGCGTCTTTCTCGCACTCACTCTCACAGCCAGACTCAATGTCTTTTGCCTCTTCTCCAACATCCTTTCCAAAATCCTACCCGATCAATTGGCAAAAGCGACTACAAGCTCTTGCCCAGCTGCAAACACTCCTGAAAGCCCTTCTCTTCCTCTTCTCCCTTTACTCAAAATGGTCTCAGCAAAACCTCCTCAGCTGCCCCTATGCCACTGCAACCTGACAAACAGTTGTGCTCCCAGACCCTGAACTACTGCCCTCGCTCACAACTGCGGTCTTGGGTAGTCCTGTGATCTCTTTTATTGTCATTTCTTTCCTCTCTCCCTCCTCTGTGCCTGCACCTCTGATTTTCTGCTTTCTCTGTGTACCACTTCAAGAGCAGGAAAGATATGTCATTCGCACACTGAGGGATATTGCTCCTGTGAAAAATGTTATTTATAAGGATCGGAAGGCTTTTTTTTTCCGATTAGAATTTTTGGGGAGTTTTTGGTGTTGCTGTTTTTCTTTCCAAATAGATCTTTGAAAATTACCTCAAAAAAGACTACAAAAAAGTGAAACAGAAATTACTTCATGAGAAAAAATAATCAAACTCTTTGGAAGTATTTTTCAAATACAGATGTGTGGCAAGTTCCGTCAACCCTCCACGCAACTAAATAACCCATGAGCAGTGAATGCCTTTTCCAGCTTCTGTGTTGGGGTGGGATAATTCATCCTGCTCTGGTTTTAGGTGCATAGCCTAGGTTGTCCCTAAGTTGTGTGCATTCTCTGACACATGGTGAACGCACCCTTCCAGAATTAGGTACTCTGAACCGCACCTTTCAGGATGCATCACTTTAAGGGCAGTGTGTGAATATCTGGAGTGGAATATAGAGCTCCTAAAGCACCCTCCATTGGCAGTGCTAAAAACAGACTACTCGATTCTCAAGACGCAGTCACAGTCTGAGTCACAGAGTGGCAGGGGGTGGGAGGGACCTCTAGAGATCATCTAGCCCAAGCCCGCTGCCAGAGCAGGATCCCCTAGAGCAGATCACACAGGAACAAATCCAGGGGCTTTGGAAAGTCTCCAGGGAAGGAGACGCCACCCCCTCGCTGAGCAGCCTGTCCCAGGGCTCTGTCACCCTCACAGGGAAGAAGGGTTTCCTCATAGGCAGGTTGAACCTTCTGTTTTCCAGTTTATGGCCACTGCCCCTCGTCCTGTCACTGGACACCACTGAGAAGAGCCTGGCCCCATCCTCCTGACACCCACCCTTCAGATATTGATAAGCATTGATGAGATCCCCCTCAGCCTCCTCACCTCCAAGCTAAACCGACCCAGCGCTCTCAGCCTTTCCTCATATGGAAGGTGTCTCCATCTAGGACAGTGGTTTTGAGGTCGTCTTACTTATTTCAACAGTAAAAGTGTTTTCCCTCTTCTATATAGGTCCTGGTCTTCTTTTTTGAGGTAGATGTACAGAAAGCTGATGCTACCAAAGAAAAAGAGATCCTCATAACAAGGCATTGTGCTGTTGTTGCTCTTAGCTGGTTGCATACTGCTGTGGGCTGGATGGCAACTAAGAGAAATGCCTTGGCCGGAACCTGGGGAATTAGATTTGTGTCCTGGAAGAGCTAGTGTTCTCACAGCATTTGTAAGAGAACTAAGTCAGAGCAATAGTCAGGGTCTCAGTTTTCTTCTGAATTCTCAGGACAGTTGTACGCGGTCAGCAGGTTTGGAATCTGGCCCAGGAATTAGCAACACAGGCAGGGAAAGGCTGACTTTCCTCTGATATTTGACCCTACATAAGGTATAAAACTCCTGTTTATTTTCCTTTGCCAACAGAAAGCCCACTAAAATACTTGTGTTCTGTTTACGCAACAAGAGAAATTCAAGTAAAAACACAGGTTTTGCTAACAGATAATAAACTCAGAGTTTACTCTATTCAACTGTCTAGCAACTGGAAAACAGACAGCATCTAGATCTGAACACCCACAAAACACAAATAAGAATTTGGCATTTAGTTTTTAAAACCGAGGGAAAGACCCGTCTCTGTAACAAACAGCAGCGCCCAAGAGAGATTTCACCGGCCAGAGGGAGGATAAGCTTCCCAGCCTACGGCTCTGCCTGAGCATTGTTCCTCCACCGCCAGCAAGATGAAGAGTGGGCAACAATTCACCGCTTCCCTTTATTACCTAACGGGAACGGGATGGCAGCGTAAAGGGAATAATCGTCTGGCAGTGTCAGGATATGACACTTTAATTAAGGGGATATGAGTCCCCCAAAGCAGCGGTCCCTCCCCACCGAGCATTCCTAAAATATACCTGGTGTCAAATCCTGCCCCATCAATGATTTGCTGATTATTTGTAGCAGCTTTTAAGGAGCTTGGAAATAACATACACATTTTTCTACTAGTTGTAAATCCTTCTTAACTTGGCAAAAATGGATTTATTTTCCTACCACTTTTACTCATAAAAATACTATCCTGTTCAAATTTACAGACTGCCGGTTGGTGCTTTTATCTTGGGGACTGTGAGAAGTCCAGAGCGCTCAGCAACATTGTCGTAACTTAAACTGAGCCCTGAGAGGTCTCTGGGCTTCCAGACAAATGCCTTATCAGGGTATTACTGCCACTGTTAAAACCAACAGAAAACAAAATCACTTGTTGGGTTTCTAGGGGAAAAAAAAAAAAAAAAGAAACCCAAAACCCAAGAAGCTATGGAGCTGTAACATGACATTTCATTAATATTACTTGAACTGTATATATTACAAGCTCATTAAAGAATCACCAAGCAAAGTAATTCTTTAGTTTGGTGGTGGGTTTGTTTTATTTCTCTAAAGAATATAATTTAATATGCGTTCTTTGCATTTCTGGATTTCTCTGTCTTTTTAGTTTGTAAATAACACATCAAAAGTTGGAATGAAAACATTCTACGGTAAAACATTTTGAAAGGAAAAGAATAGTCCACCAAAGTAATGACGGGACTAATAATAACAACAAGCTTCATATTGTTTTTTATATTACCACTAATTATGTCGTGTTCTTGATTCCTGAGCACCAAAGCACTACTCTTCAAAAAGTGCTTTTAAAACCCAGATATTAACAGTTAATGAGATGGAATAAACAACTTCATCGGAAAACTCTGCCTCATGCTCAAAACTCTGACTGCACGGCAATAAGAAAATAAATGAGAAATCAAGTGTTTTAAGATGAAGGCCAGTGAAATTCTTCTACTGGTCTCATACCAGTTGACGATAATGATTGTTTCCATGTGACGGGTCCATGTTGATAAAGCTTTTGAGTGCCTGGTCAGCCATGGAGTAAGCAGCACCTGTTTTAATTGGAGCTGACTGCACTCAAATAGAAATAGAAACTATTTCTAGTCCCTCTTCCATCTGTAGTATGTGTCTGCCTATCGAGCAAATTCCAGAAATAAAAAAGAAATAGGGAAAACTTTCAGGGCATGTAAACGTTCAAGAAATTTAAAAGATCTTTATGCAATTTAAGAAACAATATTACAAAATCTAGAAATGGACTATCACAACACTAGAACCACAGCAGTATTTATACCATTTTAGGTAACTTCTATATTTTCTATGACTCACTGATAGGGAAAAAATCCAACTATTTTATTCAGATAGAAAAGCAAGTTCTGTTTGAAACAAAAAAAAGCCCTAGACTGTATTTCCCTTCCCCAGAAATGTGAATGGCAAAATAAAAGAGCTGTTCTCTAAAAGATTTGTTTTCTTTCTTACTGGTGTGTGTGTGACTCAGCTAGCACTAAAGGCAGTCTCCAAAATGTCTGCAAATGGTGACCGAAAAGCAGACATTAAGTTAGGATTGAGCCGTCTCCAAAGTGGGATGCTGCTCCTCTGAGAAATGTTGAGAGATCCACAAATGAAGGAAGCTGGAAATCACTGTCAAACCGAAAAGCCGTCCATTCACACGCTATCAAATCCACATTTCGATTATCAAAGTAGTTAAGTTTCACAAAGCCCCCTATCCCTTTGCCTACCCGAGAGAGGCTTTCTGAGTCATTTGACTAAGAACGAGCAGCATGTTTTATTTATTCCTTGAAAACTCTGCGTAGTTTTCGCTCCATGCTCTGAAAAACAATCAACAATTTTATGCCACCGGGCCAGGATTGAGCTAAAGCATAATATTGCAGAAAACAATATTGATGGTGCTGCACGGAGAGGAATAGCAGACAACGGTACCGTTTAGACAGGAGGAAAATAACACAGTAGAACTGAAACCGGAGGTAGAATTTTAAGTAGGCTGAAAGCAATATCTGAAACCATTTTTATGCCTTTTCTATTAACACATCTCTTTAAAATATTACTTAAAGTGCTCCGGTTTCAGGTCTATACAGTAACATTTAAAACTAACGCAGTGTGTGTATGAAACTGCGTTTAAGTCTGTTACTTCTTTTATTGTCCCTTTTACTTCCATTCTTCTAAAAAGCTTGCACAATAAACGAAACTGAAACCACTGCATAAGGAAGAAATATTTATGATGGATGGTTTTCAAATATTATGATGTAGGCTTATAAGAACAATTCTGTTAATTTCTTGGGAGAAAAGATAAACATGGCTTGGAAAAGAAAATGAACTTTATTTTTGCACTTCATCCAAATATAATATCTCCAGCCCACAGCCCCACGCTGACACAAGGCTGATGTTTAAAAATGGATCATGTATGATGATCTATAGTTTATATTTTTATAGTTCAGGATTTAGCCTGTGGCTTAGGGCACACAAATCCATGACTATATCTAGAGCAGCTTTATGTTTGCTGGCCGAGGGTGTCTCGGAGAAAAAGGGAATTATAACTTTTACTTCGTGTGAAAGTTTAATATAATTATAGCCATGATAGATATGAGGGATGTAAGGTCTGTAGGGACCGTAAAATCTTGTATTAGAATAATTGTGACAGTTGGAAAATATATAAATTTCTGGTACAGCACATTCTGCATTGTCATCTATGTATTCCTTTAAAAATGTGTCTAGATGATTACAGCTTTCCAAGAAGGGAGAAATTGCCTCATTATCGGTAAAATATTCAAAGTGATGATATACACAGCACTGTCAAATGTGAGAAATCAAGAAAAGTTGGGGAGGGGGGGAAGTGTGAAGGAAAAAGAAAATTATAGATCTCAGCTAACAGATTTCAGTTCAAACTTCCTTGGTAAAGCAAGACAGATAAAAACTTACCCTTTTTCAAAGCAATCACAAATGGCTATAGGAAAAGACAAGACCATGGTCAAAACTCTGTGTGTGTGTGCATCAGGGGCCAAATCCCATCGAACTGCACCATAAAGTGGCTACAACTGGAAAACTCGCTGTTATACAGACCAGCTCTTACTTACGGGGGCACTTCTGTGCAAACACAGCAACAGTTTCCCACCCGCTGGCTCCTGCTCAAGTTGCTCACCTGGTAGAAGAGCAACCTGATGTAGGAGAAACCCATTCTTGCGGCACCGGAGGCCAGGCAAAACCACCTTGCTGTTTTCTTCCTATTCCCACAACCCTCAGCATCATAACCAATGTAATTCATAAGAAACATGTTGTGACAATAGCTCTGAGCAACAGCTTTCTCTCCAGAAGAATAAAATATTAAGAAGACCTAAATCCAGCTCAACTTCTTCGTTTTTCTGGCTCTCAAATACAGAACAATACACATACGTTCATGTTAATAATGCATAAATGCTACTTCCTAGATCCCAGGAGTTATTACTTTTCAAATGATCTCCCAAATTCATAAGAAATTAACTTATATCTGTACTAAAAGTGCAAAGATTCCCTCTTAATTACCTATATATCTGTCAGAAGTATTTCTATCCACCCAAGATTATTTGAAGGTCTCAAACTATTCAGCCACCAGAAACAAATTCGTTTCATAATTACATGCAAAACTGAACCTTTGAACCACTTCACTCTATTAGATTTTAATTGTTGTTTTGCAGCCCTGTAATAACTACAAATATTTTCCTAAATTGTGGCAAAGCTGAACCGAAACGTGCAATCTGGATTTCAGTTTCTCCACAAAGAACATTTCAATATTGTTGGCACGTGTATATTTATAGCATTATATTCTGAGGGATTCTTCAGAACTATTTTTAGGCTGACAATATATACAGAAAGCTCAATACATCCGAGTTTTGTGGACACTGAAAGTATTCACCAGATTGTATTAAATTCAAAACCACGAGGACCAGACCTTCAGCCAGAATAACTCAACACAGCTCTACTGATTACATGGCTGCTCATATATCTGCCAAACAACTACAGAAAGAACGCGCTGAAGATTCTTTATTCTGCTTTCTCAGCGACATTGGGTCATTTTGTTTTCCACAAGCTTCAAATGTTCAAATGTTTAAATACAAAGAGTTAATTTTCACGTAACTTACTTGACCATACTGACCACTCACACCAATTACATCTACCTAAATAACTTCTGTCACCTGCCCACAGCTGAAGTTTAAAAAAAAAAAAAAAAATATAGAATAAATGACAAACTATCCTGTTTGGATAGATTCCGTATTTTCAGTAACAAAAATTGTCTGGAAAAATGATAGCATTTTTAGTACGGAAGCATACATATAAGGTGTAAGTAACACTTTCATACATCTTCTGATAGCAGTGGCTCTAGGTTTCAAACAATAAAATATTCATCTTCCCCAGCTCCTGCACAGCCTTTCATTAATTTTAAGAATGAAGAAGGAAATAGCTTTGAGTGGAAGAAGAAAGCCCAAAGTACAGACTTATTGAGCTCTATCAGTATTCATAAAAAGGTGAAAGACTTTAAAATTCAGATTGTAAATTTTGAAGGTGGCAAAAAAAGGCACCGGCAGATGCTTCATCCAGCCTTGTTGTTGCTTACACACACCCAAAAAATATTCTACAAGAGATGACCCTATTCTCTGTAATTAATCTTCAATTTAGACACCTAGGTGCAAGAAATTACTTCCAAACCAAACCCAAAGCGTCAAATTTCACAGCATGCTTTTTCAAAAATCTGCAATCCATACACAGGTATAAACAATGTGGAAAAAAAGAAAATGCAGTTGTTTGAGAGGTGCCTAAAATGTAAAGTTTGTGCGTACTCAGAATTCAGACATTTGAAGCTTTGGATCACTGAAAATGGTGGCAGCTGCTAGTTAGGAAGATCCTGCAGCAACGATTAACCGATTTGGTGTCCTAACCCACAGCAACCTTAACACACCCAGGAAAACCCCTTTTTCCCGTGTAATTTGCCTGGAGGAGATGGACTAGTTCATATTTTGGTGCTTTTGTGAGGCCTACTCCTGAACTGCTTGCAGAAGTGCCATCTGATGCCATGTAAGCACCAGTTTGCCAAAATCCCCGACCAACACGAACACCCTCACAAGCTTCAAGATTCACCTTCACTGGGCTGAGAGAGTCCAGAAATTTATTTCCTTCACACAGGAAATGAGGGGACATGTCTGAACTTTGGGGAGACCTTTAGGTTTTAAGCTCCAGTAATTCAGGATAATTCTTCTCCCCTTCATCGCAGGCAAGCCATTCTCCTCTTCACTGCCAAATTGCCTTACCAAGACTCATTTAATTCTTTAAGGGTTGCGCTTTCAATCGTGTAACATAATGATTATGGAAACAGCTTGAAGGAGTCATCAGATGGGCAAGGCAGCATGAAGAACCTAACCCAACGTTGAGCATGAGAGGGAAGTTAAATCATTATGTTCCTATTCTGCATGTCCAAGATGAAGAGCACTGCTGTCTTTCAAGACTGTTAGCTGTAAATTTATTTACTTACAATGGCTCTGTGTAGAAGAACCATTCTGAACAACAGATAACACGTTAAGTTGAAAAGACAGCTGAATCAGCAACTGCAAAGCAGGAGCATATGGTGAGTGAGATGAAACACATACCCGTTACCAATAAAACCTCTTGGAAGACCCTCAGCAAAGCAGTTAAACAGAATTCAGTGGTACAGTACAGATCTGAAACAAGCAAATAAAGACTCCAAATCAGCTATCCAAAGTTTTCATATAAAATACATATGGTCTCCCAACTACCACGGCAGGGTTCATCACTTTGTTTAAAAAAATTACCATCTTCTTCCTAATTTCAGTATTCTTATGTTGTGTGCCATTTTGTACCTTAAAAGAGAGTTCCAGTTACGTTTCTGAATTTATAAAAACACTTATCGTTGATTCTGTTGTAAATTATTTCTCTCCCCCCAGTAAAACTTCATTAGGGTTATTAAACAAAGGAAAACTTGTATTTGACCCTCTGGTGAAGCACCGTAGTCTGGCAAAACGTGAAGTGCAGCTGATTGCCACTACTGGTGTTTTGATATTCAAAGGGAGCCAGACCTGCGAGTTCAGTATTTAAATCACGTAACAAAAGAAACCTATGCAACTACATGACTTTGTGATTACTATATTTTCTCATCCTCTTCTACAAATACACTGTTTGCAATCACTGAAAACCAAGAATACAATATGTAATTGTTCTTAGTAGAGAAACCTGTAGTGAAGGAAAGGCAGAAGGCAAAATGGCCATCAGGATGACGTGTCTTACGGCCTCAACACAGCAAATGCGAATTCTTGATCCTTTTTTCCCAAATGCACTTATTGTTAGGAGCTGCCTGTGCTAGGATTGCCACTTTCCTTTAAAAGATAAACTTTCTTAGTGATGGTACTGCTTTTGTAATTCTAATTCTGCCTTGAAGGACTGTCACATTTCTGTCTATGTGTTTTATTTTTAAATCTCTATGAAGATGACCTTTCTAATGCTGACTGAAGATTTTCCCTAAAAAATCACAGTTTAAGCAAAATTGTGTATTACAGTTCATCTGTACAGATAGATAATTGCCTGATCTGAGAAGGAACAAAATATGTCCAAGAACTACACCTAAATTCCTGATCATCTCTCACAAGGAGGATGAAAACTTGAAGAGCTTCAACTGGGGCACAGCCACCGTTCTGCAAGTCTCGTATTCCAGCCATTTTAAAGCTGCCTTTATGATTATCTTTAGAGATTATACTTTCCTTCAAACGTACACAAAGCAGTAAAAATGACCCTCACGGCTAAGACAAAGCAAAACAAACCGAGAACATCTAAACAGCCCTTTCCCTAACACAAACATCATACAGCCGCGAGGAGGTCAGATGAGCCTAACCTGCGGCTGGTTGCCTGTTTTACCCCAAAGCGTTTCCATTCAGTGATTCTCAGATCTGATAAAGAAACACGTGTTAGTGTCACCAAACGGCAGAACGCCGTAGAAATTCCCGATGTCCCTCAGGAGATTTATGGGGGATAAAAGCAGTTGTAGAGCAACTGCCTGGCCAAGAACACGCCCTGTTGCAGCTTGAGTTGGACAACATATATCTAAAACAAGCTACTTTTGATCCTTTAAACATGTATTGCTTTCATCTAATAAATCTACACATCTGCAAGTAAACTCCCTGGGAAAAAAGGGCACCCTATTTGTTAGCTTAAAAACTTCAGGTATTTTGTTGCCATCCCACACACATTCACCGTGCTGCAGTTCATCATTTTAGACATAATTTAAGACAGTCAGATCCTGGTCTAAAATATAATGATGATAATGGTACTCCTGCTACTATTAAATACCGTTTTTCAAGCTCAGCACCTTCTCTACCAGTCCTGTAGGAGCAGACACGTCTCAGCAACTGGAGCTCCTCAGGGAAGTCTCGCCATCAGAAGACAAGATTTGTTTAAAAGTACACTTATAAAAAATAAAAAAGGCCAGCTGCTAGGTAATTTCTGGTTTGTTCACTGATTTATCTTGCACGGGGGTGCACAAAAGTATAGTTTCCAACAGAAGAAACACTGTTTCAGGAAAGGAATGAGAAACATAAAATCAGTTACTACAGTAAATCCCTAAAGAATGTAAAACTGCTTTTTCTCTCAAACAGAAAAGGGAAAATCTCCTACAAAAAGCAACCAAAGAGTTTTACACAAACAAGACATTTTAAAAAGAAAATGAATTATTTTATAATTCAAAGGACAACTGTCTAAAAGTTTTGAGCTACACGAGCATCCAGTTTCTCAGTGACAAGAGCCCTGTTACAGTCAATTCATCTACCACTAGTCCCTGTATGAACATCACTCCTCTCACTGGTGCATGGCCTGATTAAGTTTATACCATTTAATCAGCCAAATATAAGGAAAATTTCAATTTTGCTAACTGAAACTGCAGGCAAGAATCCCTTGGATGGTAGAAATGACAATATAACCCCTGAAATCAAGGGAGATTAATTAATTTAATACCACATAGGACCTGGCTTTTCTTCTTTATTGTTTTAATGTGACTTTTCAGAGTAACAATTTTCCTTGGATTGAGCTGCTGCAATAGCCAGCTCTTGCAGAATTACAGACACTGCCAAATCACGAGGGACCGTGCCAAATTCTCCTCAATTTGAGGCAAAGCTTTTCTTGCAAATAAGAATCTACTCCAGGTACTGACACTCTCCATCGCCTGCAAAATGCTTCTCACAGGAAATAAAGAGATGTTCCTTACATTACAAAAAAAAGTTTTAACATTTTTTCTATGGAATTTAAATGACACAGTTAAATTATGAAGTGCTAAATATAATCTTCATTTTGCTTTTTTGGGAAAATGGCAGCATTGTAGCTCAGCAAGCAACATAAAAAAGGTATTTCCTAGTTTTCACATTTGTCTGGTGACCTACATAACCTTTAATATTTGTCTTTGGTAACACAGATAAAGAATTTATCTTCAGAGAAAGAATTTATAGAATTAGGAATTAATTATTGGGAAGTCAACTTCCATCACAATTCCAGCAGAATCCAGCACATAAGATCCTTAGGTCTTCCAAAAATCTTAGATATTACTCTCTAGACCAGTCATCTCCATACTCAAAAACTGAAAAACCACAGAGCTGTCCTCCGTAGGTCAGCTATCAAAATAGTAAACGGAAGAATTTGCTCTACACTTTGGACTAACAGACCAAATCAAACCCAGTGAGAGCAGATGCTTTCACACCTTCAGCTGCCCTTGCTCCTGTCAGAGTAATTCCTGTAATCAAGACACCCAAGGATATATGGAGCCAATTTGTTTTTTCAAATAAATTCAGTTATTTGAAGCCTGGTTTTATTAAAACATTCTCTTTCAAATTTTATACATCATTTAGAAAAGACAGTACCTAGGAAAGGTAGGGATTGTTGTTAGGGATCTGGAGGGACTTGTAGTATTGCCAGCATTATTGCAATGAATGATGATATGAAATCACGTGGTAAAAGATAGGAACAAAATACTACAAATCTTCAATTTTCCAAATATAAAGTACCAATATCAAGTGCACACAAGAACAATGTAATTATTACTGCTCAGTTTAAAATCTATTCACTATTAGCTCTCCTTGCATCACCTAAAAAGTCAGGAAGATTCTGTGGAGTTGCAGGAATATAATTACCAAGATCAATTCAATGCACTGTGCCATTAACACGTTATTATGAAGAGGCCACAATATGAAAGCATCTCACAGACAGGACTATACTTTGCAATTCATAGTGCAATTAGGTCTAAGTCTGACTCAATGAATCCGGTCCTAAGTGGAATGCAAATTCTGGATGTCTTTGTCCTCAGATATAAAGGTCAGTCATGTAAGTCAGAATTAACTTCACTAGGCAATTAACAGGAGAAAGCTCTCTACTAACATGTAAGGGCTTTTCTAGCAAGCAAAGCTGACACTAATCACAACTATAGTTTAAAAGAAAAATAACACACAAGCCCTGAAACACTGATACTTAATGTTTTTAGTCAAAATATTCTTTGACATTTCCTTTTTTTCTCTCTTTCCTTGCTTGATTTTATTTGTATGGTGACACAGACTCACACCAACAATGCAAAGCTGTAAAGCTACATCAAAATTTGCTGTGCCAGGCCTTAAGACTACGAATTCTGAATTCCCATGATGTGTATTCTCATGTTTGGAGATACATACCTGAAAAATAAATAGGCATATTAATGACCTTTTCCTAAAAGCTAAACTAGCAGTGCTGTGAACATTTAAGCAAAGTCTTTAAGTCTTGCAGAAAAACTTACGGTAAGAATTTTGAGACTTAAGTATTTCAGCAATGTATTTGACCATTTTCTTCACATCTTTATAGACAGTCCTAACTCATCGCAGTGGTACCAAGCGCCACACATGTGGGAAGCTGTAGCCATGTTTCACCCTCACGTTCAAACAGTTCTGGTTTCATCAAGAGGCCCGCCTGTGCCCTGCTTAACAACTTGTAGAGCCCGAATAATTAGTTAATCAAGAGGCTGTCCTCAAGCACTAGCAGTGTAACAACTCCAAATCAGATCCGCTAATATATCAGATGACCCTTAGCCATATACGCATTAAATGTGTGAATAAAACCCAACTTTGTTTGCCCCTTTTTTTTTTTTTACATACAGATTTGCTATTTCCAATCATTACCACCCGAGATTTTACAGCGCAATACAATTGAACTGTGGAAAACAGAGAATGCTTGATATTGCTCAAGTTTTGTATTTTGTCTTTTACAGCAACACATAAACCCAATATGCTAAACAGATCAAATCCTGAGAAAGAACTTCTGTGACAAGGAGATTAAGCATTTAAATATTTCCTTTGGATTCACATGAAATTTGTTCAGTGATACTAGGATGAGGCGAAATCTATGTTGTGACTTCTCTCTCTTAGATGCACACAAAACACTGTCTCCAGTATTTTTTCTTCTCAGAAGACCATAAACAGAGCTTTTTGCTCATCTTTGTATCTCATTCTTCTCAACCATCTGAAGATGGAATACAACCTGACCCGGAAAATGAACTTCCATCTGAGTTACATCTCCTGGCTGAAAACCCTTTTACCAGAGACACAAGAGGTCTCCTAAATTCATTGAGAAAAAGAAGGCTGAAAACGGACAATTTAAACAGGGAATTGGATTTTACAACACCTGAACACTTCTCAGCTTTACCAGATAGGAATGTTGTTTTCAGCAAATATTATAATGATATTCTTAAGCAGCTTCAGTGACTCAGTGGTAAGTCTCTGTATTGCTGTGTGGGAAGTTTGAATTCAAATTCTTCTTCCCCCTGGGTTGCCACTTGCAGATTCTTGTGCCAAAATAAAGCCCCAGGTTTTGCAGGGGAGGAATCTATCACGTAGCCCCATGACACCACGCTTGTTCATGGAGGCTGCGCGGGCCTGGGGCTTGCCTGGAGGGGCTTTGTGCTGAATCCCACTCCGGCAGAACGGCGACTGCCTTAGGAGCCTTCGGGAGCGGCTCAGAGCAAGGAAAACGCAGAGTTTTGTTCCACATTCGGGTGTTTTTTTTTTTTAAATACAATATGTTTACCAATTGCCAACTGCAAACAGGGTATAAAGAGTCAAAGCCAGCCTACCCTTGCTGAAACTGCTGATATTTTGTTCTCCAATAAATGCTTTTATTGAGCGTTCTGCTGGGGCGAGGGTAGGCAGCATCTCTGGAGGTGCTAGAGCTCGAGGATTAGCACCTAAACACCTCCACGGCCCACACTCGGCTTCCTCCCGAGTCTCACACTCCTCTCCTGCACCTGACATCTCTCGGGAACCTCAGCGGGGTGGGGGCTCTGTTTTTTATCGTTTGCTAAACGTGTCACAAACTGAACGTTGTTGTGCTGTTTGCAAAGGCGACGACATCGTACCAGGACGTATAAATAGGACCACAGTCTCTACAAAACAAGGGCTACTCACTGACTTTATTCTAGAGTCCCAGCTGGGTTAGCGCACTGGAAGACCAGAGGTATGTGATGTTAAAGGAGTGACAAAGCAGAGACAAGCGAAACACAAACCACATAAACAAGATTTGAGAAAGGAGTACCTTTTCTCCTCCTATTCGATGAGCAGAGCAAGAAGTACTGAACACAGACGACAGGAGAAAAGTTTTGTGCTAAATCTCAGGAAAAGCTTTGGAGATATCCCAGGCAGAAACAAGCCTTTGCTGACTACACTGCTCCTTTAGCTGAAGGCGGTTAGACAGGTGCCTTACGCACTCTCTCTCCTAAAATATACCCTCTGGCTTTTAAATTTATTTGGAAGATAAATTAATCAAATTGCTCAGTTGATACCATAATCTCTGGCATTATAAAGTGACGAGTATTGCAGCTGAGGAGACAGACATCAAGAGCCTACAGAAAACTGGTCCAGGGTCTGGTGTCTCTGTACCCCTCATAGGCCTGCAAGTGCCTGTGAGCCGGATGCAGTGGGAGGGGCAGACGGGAGAGAAGGTATTACAAGCCTCGACCTCTGGGCAAGGAGAGGATCTAGCCACAGCCACTAAGCTCAAGGCAGCAGAGGGACTCTGATGTCTTGAGAATCACGAGATATCCCAAGAAAAGAAGGCAGGCCCTGTAAAACAGATGCATGCAAAGGCAGCCGTGAGAGCTGAGTCTTACCCACTTGATCTGGGACTGTTGCACAGGTAACTGATAGAATTATTTCAGAAAGTACTAGAAATAATCATAATAAAGACTTACTATTTCGCTTTAAACTCAGCATCATATTACATGTCCCCATGTCCAGTGAGGTGGCTCATTTTCCCTTTGGGCAGGAGAAAGGGAGCAGTGTGAGAGGTAAATAACTAAAGCACTTCAGCTGCACAGCTCAATGTTCAGGCCTTAAGTAGCTCAAAAAAACCCCCAAACCTTCACAGAAGCTTACATAGGAGCGTGCAAACACCCCTATTCTTCTGAGACCAGGCACATGCTGAAGCAGAGCCTGACTGTAAGTGGATAAAGCCAGATTTGCTCAGTCACTTGTGGGATTGAGACATTTAAGCATAATCCACAAATACCAGTCTAGGAAGTAAGGCTAATTCAGTCTTACACATAGCATTAAAAAATATTGTTTTAGAAATATTAGCTCAAAATGTCTTTAATTTGCAGTTTATGCTGCAGTTTCTAAGCTGTTCCATATATGTCAACCAAAAAGTCAGGAAGATGGTTGGAAAATGTTAAGCGGAGAGTCCTTCTAAGCTGCACACAAAGACACTGCTCTCCTCACAGTCTCCTCCTAGTCTTCTTCCTACCTTTAGCAGGGTGGTAGTATGTTGGGGGCACATCTATACAAGAAGCTCCTTCTCCAGAGAGTAGTGAAAAGGGATAATCCTGTGGATGAGCAAATGGATTAGGCTAAACAAAGGAGCCCATTTCCTCCTTGATATTAGCCTCACGTACGGATGACACAGCAAAAGTTTCATATCTGTTTTAAAGAGTGTCAGAATTCCATTTTTGGTTTGCAGTCTGAAAAAAAAACCCTCCAGAAATTACTTATTTTCAGAGTGCTACAAAACCTACCAGCGGAGGCAGAAGTGGGTGCTGTGGGAGGGGAGAGGAGGGAGCATATATTTTCTGCAAGAGGTTGAGGAAAAAAAATGGTAGAAAGAAAACAGATGAAAAACAACTGAAGGATTAGTTTAGCATAGATGTTTCTATGCGGTATCTGTAATTTTATAGCTGGCATAGGCAGTGACAAAGGTATGCTCATTACGCTGAAAAACTTTGATTGCATGTTAATGGGCTCTCTCCCTGATTAGGCTGATGTTACAGTACTGAAAGCTGGACCTCCCACTGACTGCAAAGGACATCTGACCAGCAACTCAGCATCTGGTATAAAACCAGCTCGTTGTTAGGCTTGCAGGTGATGAGTGCCTTTTCTTCTATCACCACCTCACGAACAAAGGAAAGTGAACAGGCTTGAAAAACAGAACAGAATAGAACACTATATATTCTGTAATATGGGAAGCAAACTAGGTAAACCATTTGGTTCAATTAAGACAAGCCAATATGGGAGCAACTTCATTATCCAATTTGGATCCCAAACCACAGTTTTATTTGCTGACATTCTCATGCTCTTAGCCCCTGGGAACACTAGATTAATCTCTCAGGTCCATATTCAATAAAAGCTCCATCCTGCTTTGGCAAGACTGAGGTTTCATTTTTATTTAGTTTATTTGATGAGGGTTTTGGTAGAGCAGAAACAAAGTAGGGTATTTAAATTAATACCTTTATATTCCTTCCCCATGGCCCACGACCCCATTTCTGCCCAGCCTGGGGCCACCAGTCCCTGCCCCAGTGATGCTGCAGGATGCCAGTCTCCAAGCGCTGACACCCTGGGCAGGCCTTGGCCCATCCTCATCCCTATGGAGATGCCTATGCTCTGGGCCACAGGCTTCCCCTGAGCTGCCCAGTGAGCCCCTGGCCTTAGCTGACATCCTGGGCTGGCCTTGGCCCATCCTCGTCCCCATGGAGGTGACTGATGATATGGGACAGGGGCTTCCCTGGAGCTGCCCAGTGAGCCCCTGGCCTTTGCTGCATCTTGACACTTGCAGATTGTCGTTTCTGAAGCACGCAGAGCTAGGAGGATCACAACCAAAGCTGCTCATCTTCCCCTCAAACCTCTGTATCACATTTGAAATATGATTTTCATTATTTCACTACTACAGGAAAAGGAAAACATGGAAAATAACTCTGTATTTGATGAAGAACAGTGATGAGGAATGAAATGCAAGGTACAGAGAAATGTCTATAAAGGGTAGGGTGCGACTCATTTCTGCACCTCAAAGCTGTTCGCTTCACATGAATTAAAGATTTGCCTCTGTGCAAGAGAAACCAGTTTCTTTCCCTGGGTTCGTACTCGCCACCTCCTGCGAGTCTCCCTTCTCATTCACACAGCACCTGCTCCGGCACCAGGATCAGGGAACCCAGCAAAGCCAAGGGCTGGGACCATGTGGCACCCAACAACCGCCACACGAAAATCAGCGGGTGGGCACACCAAACCTGCGCGCAATCCCAGCCGTAGAGGTGAGAAGAGGCCCCCATTGTGGGGAGAAGAGAAGCTAGACAAGGATTTTCTTGTCAAATTTTGTTCCTCCCTGAATTTTTTTTTTCTTATTTCAAAGAGAAGAGAGACAATGACAGGTGGAGGTTACAATTAAAGTAAGGTTTGCCACAAAAAGCTTGCAGTTTAATATGGCACACTACAAACCAATTATTCACATAGGTGAACACCTGGGATGACAGTGACCAGCTATATTTAAATAAAAAAAGAGATGGTATAAAAAAAAAAAGGCAGAGCTGCCAGCCTGTTTATTCCTTTTTTTTTTTTTAAGTCAGAAGCTGTGTTTCATCTCTACCAGCTGAGATTACAACAAAGCTTTAGTGATGACTTCAGAATCACCACTGACCCGTGAGAATCATATCCCAGAAAATAGGATTTTAGTTATTAAATGGAGTATTAGCTTCCACAGATTACAACTAGGCAGCGGAGATGCCGGACAAAATAGTCATTTAGAAGAAATCCTAGGGTTTCTTAACAGTCAACTGAAAAACACTGGCCATAAGTGATGACAAAATAACCATCAGCCAACATAGAATCATAGAATCATAGAATGGTTTGGGTTGGAAGGGACCTTAAAGACCATCCAGTTCCAACCCCCCTGCCATGGGCAGGGACCCCTTCCACTAGACCAGGTTGCTCCAAGCCTCATCCAGCCTGGCCTTGAAGACATCCAGGGATGGGGCATCCACAGCTTCTCTCGGCAACCTGTCCCAGTGCCTCACCACCCTCTCTGGGAAGAATTTCTTCCTGATATCTAATCTACACCTCCCTGATTTCAATTTATACCCATTACCCCTTGTCCTATCACTACAGACCCTTGTAAAAAGTCCTCTCCCAGCACCCTTGTAGGCCCCCTTCAGATACTGGAAAGCTGCAATGAGGTCTAGTATGTGCCAGGTCTAGAACATGTGCCAGAAGGAGCCAGGACAGTTGAAAACTGGAGGCCACCTACCTGACGAAATAAGTGAAGCTGGCTGATCAGCTGGACAGAGCTTTTTTTACAGAAAATACCAAATCAAACTATGAAAAAGGCAAGTTCTGCATGCCCCGGCTGTTGAAACTGCAGGAGCCCGCTATATAAATACTTTCTCCTTATCTCATGAGCTCGGATGGCACCGCATTATTCCCACCTTTACTTCTTGCTCCATGGGGATCGCTCCAGAGAGACGGCAAATGCCTGAGGTGATGGCAGGGAAGAGGGGACACAGTGGAGAATGGGCAGTTGGGGAGACAGAGACTGCACGGGCGTGTGAACGGGCATATTCTCTGATTCCCCCTAAATCTCACCACCTCCCGCCACGGCTCCGATGAAATCTTCTAAAAGCCAAAAAAGCTGCAGCAGTGCCACCGGGGAGGCACCTCTTCCAGAGGAAGACGGACGAGCGGTGCCAATGCAGCGCTGCACATGACGCAGAGGGAATAAACCAGCAGCTCCTCTGAAACGCTCGTACACCTTTGCAGAGAGCTCCGTGGAACTCACACGGAGAAAAGCCGTGCCTAGCGAGAGCAATTTCTTGCTGTGCCATGGCTGATTTGGAGCGTTTTTGCCTTGGCTCACAGTCCAAGCCCCGTGTAGATCTGTGGAGCACTTTGAGTATTTACGGCTCTTTCTAATTAGCTAATAGCAATGAGATGGATCTTTTTGAGGAGCAGGCTGCTGTGACTGAGCAGTTTTTAAACACGGAGAAATACGCCCAAAGAATTCGCTCGCAGCTATTCAACACTGTATTCAAACACAGCAAGTTTGGGAAATGCTCTTTAAACAGTGGAAGTGAATCACTTTTAACCAGCTGTTGATGAATCGATATAACTTTACTTTACATTAATAATATTAAACAATAATGATCACTAGACTGATGGGCCATGAATAGGTGATTACCAAGGATTGCAAGAATATGTTTCAGTGATGAACAGTAGATTAATAGAGGAAAAAAGTTAATGAGCACAAAGAAGGATGAAATTGCTTACGAAGATAAATGATGCCTTCTTTTCCAACGGAAAACACCATGTTGCAAGAAATACAGGCTACTTAGGATAAACGTTACAAATATACGTGACAGCTGGCCTCTACTCTCAAAGAGACACCCAGACCTGACTGCTGCATCCCTTGCTTACACAGTCTCATGAAAAGCTCACAAGGCCAGTCCCTATTTAAACCACGCTCTTTCTAGCCAGCTAGGAGGCACAGGAAAATTTCCTTCTCCCATCTTCCAGACTTCCCTGTCCATCTCCTAATGAGTAAGATCTCGGTTGTGTTCTCCTCTGCATGACGCCTGGGTGGAGCGAGTGGAATGGGAATGACACAACCATCTCCGCAGGTTTCTGTCAGCACAGTGTTCCTCCCTGCCACGTTCAGCTGCTGTAAAACCACCGTCTAAGCCTGGCAAGAAATCTCCGCATCAGCCGCGAACCCAGCTTTCCTCTTTCCCACAGACAGTCTGTCCCGAGTTCCTGACCTTCCAGCATGCCAAACACCTTCATGACGGTACCATCAAATGGGAGTGCTCAGCCTTGGGAAAATGATGTCTTTACATCTGCGTTTACCTGCCTAACTCTGCCCTGCCCCTCCCCCCCCAGGCCTAGGTACTTGGCTTTAGGTGCTGACAATTGAAAAGCAACTTGAAGTAAACAACTAGCTTGGAGGGAAAAAATACTGAAGGGTTTTGTCACCAGACTGAGAAGAGTGATCAGACTGTAAAGACACTGTCTCAGAACAAAATAATTGCTAGGGAGAAAGTGGGAGGATAAATGTGAGGCTCCAGCAATGTTGATGACAAACAAGGTAACGGGGCAGGCTTTTAAGACTTGAACTATGAAATTAAAAGGAGTAGCTTAACCCAGCAGAAAAAGGATGGAGGTAAACGAGTGGAATACTAAGAATAAGAGCTCGGTGAGATGATCTGGGTAAGGGAGCTGTGGCTGCAGAGTGAGTGGGTATGGCTGAAGGGTTGGCACTTCAAATCAGAAGCGGGTACTGTCGAGGAAGCACTGGATTTCTGCATGCCTTCTCGTAACTACATTGTGCTCTTAGTCCATGTAATTATTAAACCTGAAATCGAAAAGACTGAAGTGTATGAAACATTTACACACATACACATGTATGTAATTTGTCCTGCGGTTAGAAAACATCTCAGAGCTTCAAAGCCAAGTCGTCACAAAGCACTTCCAAATTCACAAAATGCAAACTCACTTCATCACGTGAAATGTCCCAGAACAAAAAATAACAGAAAAACCAGCTTGAGGTAAATATTTTCAAAGCATGAAACATGCCAGAACTGGGGAAATGTCTTAATCTCCAGTGGTGGGAATACACCAAGTGAAACACTTTGATATTAAAACAACACATTTTTTAGGACAGAACAAGTTCCCCAGTAGTATATTAACGCAAAATTATGCACTCTGAAATGGGAGTTGATCAAAAATATACAAAATAGAACCAAAGCATAGGAAAGCTTTTTTGATGGTAACATCAAATTAGGAGTAATTTTTATTGCACTTGAAGGGAAAACTGTATTAACATCCATTAAAATCTCTACTAAACTGATTATCAACGATTGTGATAGTTTAAATATGCACTTTGCTGACTTCTGAAAAGTACACATCAAAAATGAATCCAAAATGCCCTCCGAGATCCTGGGCGCAAGGCCTTAGCAATGGATGGATGGATGGATGGATGGATGGGTGGATGGGTGGATGGATGGATGGATGGGTGGGTGGGTGGATGGATGGACGGATGGACGGATGGGTGGGTGGATGGATGGATGGGTGGATGGATGGATGGACGGACGGAGAGTTTTATACCTGCAGCCCACTGATGTAGTCACCGCCTGACAGCAGCCACAGAGGAGGAGTAAGTTGCTGGTCCAAACAGACCCAGCCTGCCTAAAGTGACCTGGCTGCGATGCAGTACTGAGGAGGGCCATACATCTGTATCATGCCCTTCATTGCAGTAACACTGAGCACTTGCAGCATTTCCTTAAATCAAAAGAAAATTATGCATCCGTCAAAGAGACACGTAGGCAGTATGGAGCACAAATTCCTTGCAGGCTGGGGCATTTCGGGCTGCAGAAAGCAAGGAGGTTGTGGCACCAGATTGTCAGGGCATGCATGCCCTAAGGCAGCCCAGCTTCACTCAACCTTCCCTGGAGAGGAGCACCGCAACCCAGCCCCTTCACGTTACCCAAGGCACCAAATACATCCCGTCAGTATGTGACTTGACTTGTGGTACGTTAAGCAGCAGAGATAAGAAACTTTGGAGATGTGTAAATACAGAACAAAGCCTGCTAATATTCCTTATTGATTTACCTGTGTCTCAGTAAGGAGAGAAGAGGCTCAAATAAAACAGGCATCTCTGGGTGCACGGGGGGCCTGCTAAGGTGAGCTGTCCAGTCTACATATTCTTTATCACCTAAGTCTTGCACTGACCCATGTTCTTTATCAAAATAATATCCGTCTGTTAAAGCTATCAGAGCTTCGACCACAAAAAGAGCACTAAGCTTGAGGATGAATCCTGCGGTATGGAAATTTTCATTTGACCTCGCTGTTACTTGTGTGCAGAACTAAGACGGAAAAATTGCCCAAGACACACTTAAGGGCAAAAATATATTTTTCCATACAGATGCAGGTGGACTTCACATAGAATGCCGCCTTGTTTACCTTCATCACATTTAACCAGTTGCATCACACTGTTTAAATGCAGGTTACGGATCAATGCAGCCAAACAATACGAGACTGAAAACTTCAATGTCACAATTAAAATTTCATCAATTTGCGGTGCCTTGTTCTTCAGCAGCCACTTAAAATGCAGGGAACAGGTAGTGTCTTAAACTGCTAAAAGAATAATTACCACTCTGACTGGGTCCTGAACATAATGCCACTCTACTTCATTTTTCTGACAAATATATATAGACATTTTCACAGATTCAGTGACATTTTCTTTTCTTTTATTAAAAACTCTGTGTGGGCAAGAAAAGAAAAAGGTTGCAGTATAATTTATGATACCATTTAATATCGATACTACAATACAAATGAAGGAATTTTAAAAGAGAGTTGCAATGTTTCTTCCAATAAATTTCCTTTTGTGTTACCCGTAAGTCATATTTTTGATATTCACAGGGCAAATGAATGGTTTTCCTTTCTGAAGGAAAAGGGGGAACTCAAAGCACTGTCAACTAAAATATAAAGAAACAACGATGATGCATTTTAAAATTAAATGATTAAATAATTAAAGAGTAAAATTAAAAGAATTCCCACGCCAACAAGGAAAAGTCTGAGACAGGATATGCACAAGAGATGGTAGGTAAGTAAAGGTCTGGACACATGCACACGCTTTACCATATGCCTAAGAATACAAGAGGGAAGCTGACAGTTTATAAATGTAATAAAAAAAATCACTATGTCAACAGTAGCAATCCACACAGGAGCCACGCCTGGGGTACCGGACAAGTTCCAGCTGTTTCATAAGGGCAAAAAATCACTATGTCAACAGGAGCCACGCCTGGGGTACCACACAAGTTCCAGCTGTTTCATAAGGGCACATTGAGGAAACGTAAAAAGAAGGGGAACAGAAATGGTAGTCAAAAATAAGCATGACTGGTCAGGCGGTCACAGGCTAGAATTCTCCAGCTCGGAAGGGAAGTGGCTGTTAAGAAAGCAGCCAATAAAATCACAGAATCACTATGTCAACAGGAGCCACGCCTGGGGTACCACACAAGTTCCAGCTGTTTCATAAGGGCACATTGAGGAAACGTAAAAAGAAGGGGAACAGAAATGGTAGTCAAAAATAAGCATGACTGGTCAGGCGGTCACAGGCTAGAATTCTCCAGCTCGGAAGGGAAGTGGCTGTTAAGAAAGCAGCCAATAAAATCACAGAACAGCACGGAGAAGACAAGTAGGTGACAACTATTCCCACAACAAAGGATAAACTAATTTAATGGAGATCTTATTGCAACCTTCCAGTGCCTGAAGGGGCTACAAGGAAGCTGGGGGGGACTTTTTACAAGGGCCTGTAGTGACAGGACCAGGGGTAACGGGTTTAAATTGAAAGGGGGGAGGTTTAGATTGGATATCAGGAAGAAATTCTTCCTGGAGAGGGTGTTGAGGCACTGGGACAGGTTGCCCGGAGAAGCTGTGGATGCCCCATCCCTGGAAGTGTTCAAGGCCAGGCTGGATGAGGCTTGGAGCAACCTGGTCTAGTGGAAGGTGTCCCTGCCCATGGCAGGGGGGTTGGAACTGGATGGTCTTTAAGGTCCCTTCCAACCCAAACCATTCTATGTTTCTATGATTAAACAACCCTCCGTAGTGCAGCACACACATTTTACTTTAAGTCGTGCTGTAGCAGTGAGCCAGGCTGAATTAACTTCACACGTATTGAGAAGAGGTTGCAGATGCATTCTACACAAACACAACTACCAACTGTGCAAGCGAATTCATTGTTCTAGACCCCTGCCTGACTCCTCCTCACTGGGATGGGGATGGGCCATCCATACAATTACCACGGCAGCAGTCAGCTACACGTTGAGCGCCCTTCCACACTTAGTGTAGCAGGCAATATATGGCCAGAGCAGTATTCAATTGGGCATGTTCTCTTCTTACAGACATTTTTACATACAACACCAAGACATGGTGCAGATGCCCGGTTAAACAATCGCACCCGCAGGCTGCTGTTGTCCCTGCAACATTTCACAAGATGCAAGCCCGTAATTCGAGATTTGGTAGAGACTCTCAGTTTTACATTAGATAGCACAGTTTTAAACTGACTTAGTACTAGAGCCCTAAGAGCAAGCATGGTATTGATATTGGATGTTCCCATCGTAACGTGATGTAAAATGTGTGGGTCACACACACTGATGAAAGTGTTAGATAGTCACTACTATTTGTAATTGGTGCTCACCTGCAGACAAGCCTTAACGTAAGAAGCAAAGAGTTGAAAAATGTAGATCCCAACCAACGAATGAGAAGAATGGCATTAACTATATTTTTTTATTCTAATATTTCAACCACTGCTAAACTTTAGTGAATCCATTTTCAATCATGTCTCACCAACTTGTCCTGGGCAATTTTTAAGCTAAGAATGTGATCATTTATACTATCCGTCAGATAAAAAAACACCAAGGAAAATTGTCTGGGTCACATGTATTGGGCAACTGATTTGCACGTATATACAGGCCTCAACTTACATTTTCAACAAAATGAAAAACTACCCATTTCTCTGACTTTGTGAGGCTTTGCACATACTGAATCTAGGACTTACTAAGCCTAGTTAGCCAATTATGAATGCATGTGCCTGGAAGGAAAGAACAGACATACCAGTAGGTTTATTGGTATACCAGTGCCTAAAGGTTGATTTGTTTAGCATCAATTAGAGAAAACCGTATGTATTTTCTGGGAGACAACAACAACAAAAAAATCACTTAACTATTTGGAATCTACTCTGTTCTCAGAATTATGTTGCCAAATAACTGACTTGAACAGGATGCTGTAACAAAAACGTTTAGCAGAGGAGCAGAAGAGATACTGAATGCAGGAGATGCAGTGCACTTTGCTAACGTCTTCTCCAGGGAGAATGACATCATGTCTTGACTGCTCTGTCAGACATTCTTATATGCTGGACAATTCAGACAAAATGGATTATATATTGTCATCTTCCATTCGGAAGTTGCTGCTACTTTGCTGGATGACTGCGTTCTACCCATTAATGCTCTCCATCTGCCTCCAAGTTCTCAGCTGGCATGCTAATGATGCCTATCAAAATAATACCAAGATGGGATTGTCGGATACAACTTACACTTGCACTGACTCCGTAATGACCTGATTTCTAATCCACTTGCCTGACCACAAAGCTAATATTTGGGCTGTTGATGCAAGCTAGGATTGCACTTGGGGACAGCAGCCAGACCTTATGGACTGTTCTCTCCATTTCCTTTGCAGTCTAACCACAGTCAGGTCGTCAGACCAGAAGATTTCTAAGTTTCAAAAATCAAAGCCTTTCAGTAATTTTTCCCCAGCAACTAAAATTGCATGAATACTGGAAATAAATTAGAATACCTCTTGCAGAAAACTCAGACTCAAATTCTGGCCAGTATAAGGCAATAAAGAGCACAAACACAGTCTTTCCTACAGGCTCTTTCCTCATTTCAGAGTGGAGAGAGTTCATACAACTGCGTATACCTTGTCCTTGTCTTGTACAAAAGTGCGAACACTTAGAGCCATTCTGTTCTGGTAACGTCACCTTTTCCTCCACCTCTGTAATCAGTCTGGAGCTCATGTAGTGCTTTGGACTACATACCTGCTGCGGTATACCCACGCTTGGCAGATGTCAGAGCCAGAAAGCAAGGCTGCCCATGCTGCATTTCTTTGGAATAGGGCTCTTTTGTTTCTAGTAAGTCATAGGCTCTGTAGCTCATCAGGTGAATTATTTGCATTATCTACAGTTTGAAACATACATACAAAATTTAGAAATCAACCTTGGAAACTTTTAAAACAAGGAAACAAATTCCCACCTGCATCCTAAATCAGAAGATTAACTGAATTGATACAGGAAGGCTCAAGATAAGGTTTGCACTGGGAGTTCATCAACTACTGCATAATGTGAGAGCCCGAGTGGCTGCCTGTTAGGATTAAAAACAGTTATTAAGTAGGTCTGAATGAGCTGGAACAAGCAGTAACACTTAGAAAGTAAAACAAGAGTCACACTCAGTTGTCACTAATGTCCTCAGAAGTGACAGTAATGTCCTCTCCTTTCATGTCCCACCAGCATGATTCCTCATACTACTTCTACAGAGCTACAATGCTGAGAAGGCATCAGGTTCTGGATCTTATTCATATGAAAAGTCCAGCACTGAGATGTTTGCATTTTCTCTTGATTTTCTTTCTATTTCTTGATGGATAGATTAATTCACTGCTGTGGGGAAAACGAACAAAATAAAACAAAACCCACCAACCAAACAAAAACTCCCACAGAAAACCAAGCCAGACAACCCCAAAATTCAACTGTAATGAAAGCCAATGTACCTTTGCCCACCTGTAGAAACTCTTCTATCTTCACAGGGCAATTTAGATGCCTCCGAAAGAAGGGCAAGCCTGTCAGCTCTAATGCATTATGCAAAAAGCCAGACTTCACCTAATGCAATAACAGCGTCCTGAACAGCACCAAATCTCTCTGTCTCCATCTTTCTACTATCTTACTCTTCAGCTTTCCCGCTTAAAATAGGCCTTCCCCCCCCCCCCCCCCCCCCACCTGTTTTAAAAATGTTTGATATGACTGTGCAATCCAGGTATTAAAAGAAAACCATGAAAATTTCATATTTATATAGATCACAAATTAATACAGATTTAGGACATTTCTGGGAACCTCCCTGCATAATCTGTAGGGTATAGAACTTCAAGCATTTTAAGATCTAAAAAGCTAAATGATGTCAGTCTCAGGAGTCTGTACTACTTTTTTAAAAATGTTTGATATGACTGTGCAATCCAGGTATTAAAAGAAAACCATGAAAATTTCATATTTATATAGATCACAAATTAATACAGATTTAGGACATTTCTGGGAACCTCCCTGCATAATCTGTAGGGTATAGAACTTCAAGCATTTTAAGATCTAAAAAGCTAAATGATGTCAGTCTCAGGAGTCTGTACTACTTTCAACATTAAAACTCATATTCTTTCACTCCTTAAACAAAGTTTAAGAAAGGAAAGCAGCAGCATTAAACAAACATTTAATTCTTTGAATAAGTGAGTGAAAATAGGTCTTTTTCCTCTACACAAATAAGCCCTACAGTTTGCTGTAGTTGATAGAGGGTTAGATGTGAACACAGACCTCCAAAGGAGGTTTGAACGAGAAGAAATCATCGTACACATACAGTAGTATGACAGGAGAGCAACTGCATAGATATTTAGGACTTTAAACTCCAAGACAATCTGAGACTACATCAGACAGAAGCCACCAGCCAATGCCTTCTCATTTGTGTGACCAACTTCAGATTTCTCAAAGAATTAAAAACCTGGATAAGCCGCACTTGTTTGGCTCTTCGCAACCAAGCGACCTTAGTACATCAAACCCAGTGGTGACTTGCCCTTCTCCAGAGTCACCGGCCCTTGGTCAGCCATGGCATGAGACATCCTGAGGTCCAGACCAGTCACCAGCATCTGTGAGAGCGGGGAGCCCACTCCTCTACTCAGACACCACCATGCAGTACAGGAGGATGATCTTCCAGCTACAACACTGATGAGTCCTTGACACTGCAGGTTTACAGGAATAAGGATGCAACTCATATTTTTATCCATTCATTTCTATGATGAGAGATTACAGGAACATTATGAAATTATTCCACAAAATTATCCCTCCATTTTAAAATGGAGAACATTTTTGAGGTCGGTTAATAAGCTGTTTCCAGGGAGGATTTTGGAAAATGAGTGGGGAAAACTAGACCTACCCTGCCAAAATATGGAAGGAATATTTCCTGACCAGGAAGAAGCGTTTACATAGGTCATAGCAAAATGCACAATGTTTTTCTTATAATATTTTATGAAGAAATAAAATACATATTTCAAATACCCTCTCATGAATATATGCTATAGTCCAGATTACACAACACTGCTTCTATTAAAAACAAAGCCTACTCTTAAAAAAAAAAAAAAAACAAACCCACAACAAAAAACCAACCACGCTCATGGTGTTTTGAAAATGAGAAATAGATGACTGGGAGCATTTTCTTCATTAAGTAACAAATTGCTTCTCAGAGACGGATATTTTGAGATAGAGCACAAGTGGCCGATCCTCAGCTGGTGTAAATTATCCCTGTTGCAGGCAGCTCTATTTTTACCAGCTGAAGATTTGCCCCCAAGCATCTGTCAGCGAAGCGGGCCTGGGAACCACAGACATGTATATCAAAGGCATTGATTCTAAATAATGCCAACAGACTTACAACGTGTTGGACAATGACAGGGACAGGGGGATAAAGCAAAGGATGAGGAAAGTCACAGTAAGTAAAGAAACGAGCGGGAAAGTGTAACAGCAATGCTGGTAACAACGTAGGTACGGCGATGCCGCACTGAAATCTGTGTTACAACCCTCCTCCCTTCTAAACCCTGTGCTGTAGATCCCGTATATGAACTGTGCTTAAGCATCTGGGCTGAGTCAGCACCTCTGGTTCCTCCCTATAGCCGGCAGTAACAGCTGGTGAACGCACTGCTGAAATCCAAACAGTGGTTATTCTCGACAGTGGGATAAAACATTTACAGACAAAGAGTTTAAGATGGTAATTTTCACGTGTGTCTTGGCTCAACCAGTCTAGCCAGCATATCCGAAACTGCCTCCTTGACGTCTGGATAGCGCATCCCCCTGCTCCATATGCCGTGCCTGACTGGCTTCTGCTTGCGTTGTACCAGGCGTTGTGCAATCTGGCCGAAGGCTGGAAGTCAGCCCGTCCCTGTTAGTAACTCGGGCACTCTCCCATAGTTCTGGACTTGCTTGCTGGGGGGTGGCCGTCCTAAGCCATTGTTTCGTTTTCTGCTTGTTTTTCCCATAACCTTTGATGAGGTAACCCAATACAGTCATGCGCTACACAAGCCACGAAGACCACACGCGATATGGTGTTAACAGAGCGTAACCGAGCAGCGTCAAAATCATCACACACACATAGGTAGGAGCACTTGAGAGATCAGCCAGCTACAGTTTTGAACAAAATCCCTTCCCCAGCATTACGTGTAATGCTTCGATAAGTTCAGAAGACAAGAGAAGAGGAAAACACCTTTCCCAGTATCACAGATGTAAGCAGCATCTCTGCATCCCGAAAGCTTACTTCTTCCCACACCACAGCAGATATGCTGCTGACAACCATCCCGTTGCTTCATTTACAGGAAAACAAGGGACTGGAGCTGTGGCATGATATCTGCAGACATGAACAACACCAACCCAGCCAGGCAACACAGCTTTTTAAACCCAGAAACTTTCATTGCTCGGACTATGTCATTTGTTAGATAAAAAAGCCATTAAAATGAGTAGCCCAACTACTTTTAACCAACAGCTTCTAACCACAGGCCACAATCTACTGTTTACCCACAGATGAAGCCTTGATTCACGGTGATAAACAATGTGTTAATGAAGATGATGCTAGTGACTGCACGGCAGTGGTTAGTCCCACATCAGACACCACGGATATGCCACCACCGAGCATCTTTACGTGAAGTCTGGGTACCTTTCTAAATGGCCACTTAAAACGCAATGACAGACAAAGATCTGTGGAGAGAGGTGATTTGGACTTAAATTCAGAGCAGATAATTCTGTCAAGGATATGAAATGGATGAAAACTAGCAGAAGCAGATTATTAAATTTATACTGTGCTGGATTCACTGCCACCACTTTTAACAATGGCCTCTATCCTTCATGTAACCAAATTTATGCTAATCTCTTCTAGACTTCCAGAAACCAAACCCAGAGAAATTCACGAATTTCAGCATTTCAAAACTCACTCCACAATACCCTGCTTTAATGCCATTTTCATTTTTATTTTTACCCCTCCATGTAAGGCGATTTTAGCCTCCTACAGTAAATGCTGTAGGTTATTTACTCTGGACATCAAAGCGCTGGCGGTACTTCCATTTAATTGTAAAAGGCCAAGATAACAGATTTATTATTAAATGTCCCACCTTTCGCACTATGCAAATTCACCTAGCCTGCAGCCTACTTTTGGCAGTCCTCTTTCCCAAGGGCCCTTTAGGAAGAGGCTATCAGCCAGATTAATTATTTTAACAATAGCAGCCTTTTCCTGGTGCCATTTTTTCTGTCACCATTATATGACATAAAGCAGGGGGGAGGCAGAATGAATTTATCCAGCCTGTAATGTATCTTAGTCCAAAGCTTCCCAGAAGCACTGGACTGAACACAAGTACAAAGCCGTCAGCCTTGTGTGACTAGTTAGAGGGGACGAGAGAGAGCATCGCACGTGCTGCTGCTGGAAGGGGCCGTGTGGTCCATCTGGCTGGCAGGGTTGGCCACCACAAGAAGAGAGAGAGGGACAGCACTCAAAAACCCAGAACTAAAATAACCTTCTCCTGCCTGTCGTCATTACTTACAATACATTATCTTTCAAATGGAAAAGGTGGTAACTCATAAATCCTTTGATGTTCAATAACTTCCGTGCAGTTCATTTACCAGTCCTGCCCTGTGACAGGCACTTGACGGGATCACAATCGTAGCGGCGCGTGACCGCTGTGCAACGCCCAACGAAGGGACACACGCTGACCTTCCCACGCGGGAGCCCTGACCCTCCGGGACCGAGCAAGGTGCTGGACAGCACGGCCTGCTTTGGGTCCTTCCGGCGGGCAGGACAGCCTGGGGCCAGCAAGTCTACCCGGGAAACGGCCCAGCATTCGTGTAGCTGCCATGCAGCTGGGGCAGCTGCTCTGCTGCTGCCACTGTGTCCCGGGGCGTGAAAAGGAATCCTTAGGGATCCCTATAGCCTGTTACAGACACAGATGTAAGCTCAATGTGTTTACTGGGGGGGTCTGTGTAAATATGGGCTGTGTTTATAAAAATATAAACATTAGTGATTGTGTTACTCCGAAGTAACACCTGAAATCAGCAGCCCGTAGTGGGTAGGCTAAAGACAAAACCCAAGGATTTCCTAACTCCTCATTTTATTTTTACAATTCTGAGCCACGGATCTGTGTGGAAGGAGAAGGAATCATTCCTCTGCCCAACCTGAGTCACTTTGGGTGTCAGGACCTGCCCTTCCACTGAAGTGACCACAGTCCCACAACTCCGTATCCCAAATTCAGGCTTTTTGCAGATGCTAGTCCCAAAGATGCCAAACAACGCGGGCACTGGAGATTAGTTCATGTGAACGGGTTGCACTGTATGTTTTATTTAACAGAAAACATAAAGCAGTTGGCACTCTGTAGCCTACTCTGTAATGTTTACAAAATGATAACAACCCCAAAGAAACACCAACAGAAACTTAGCACAAGTTAAACAAATCCGCTTCAAAGTGGCACTCTGACACAATGGTGTCAAAATGCATTTCCTTTCCCACTGGAATGATCCTATTATTTCATACTGGCAAACGGAGGGGAGAAAAGTGGCTTTAAACCCACGGGAAAACAGCAAATTTACAAGGAGACAAGAGTGGCTAGCGAGCTCACAGAACTACTAGGGGTGAAGCTCAGCTTCTTCAGGGAAAGGCTTCTGAAGACAAGGAGTGTTTGACAGAGAAAAGACTACAGGATTATCCCAGGGGTCTCACCCATGTAAGCATAAATCTGGGAAAAGACTTTGTCATCTCCATGAATCCAAGGGATGCCAGATCATAATCCCTCCCACGGAACGAAAAAAAATTGATGCCCTTATGACCTGCCCCTCCTCAATACCAACCGACAAGCAAGTGACACTGAGTAAAAGAAATTATTCTCCCACTACTCCAAGAATGGCCAGTGTAAGGTTACACGGGTATCAACCCTTGGATAAGAAATGGGCTCTGAGGTGAGGAGAAAGGGGTTACGCAGAACCGGCACTACCCTGCAATGCTATTATTTCCTTACAGAAAGTCCAGGGTGTTTCTGTAGATCCCTTGTCAAACACCGGCACTGTTTAGGCTTTTGTGATTACCTATCAGCCACGTGCCTTGCAGCATTTAGTCTCTCCAAACTGAGGTATGACGCTACTATTATTTAAGAGTACCACAACAGGCAGGACGTGTATCAAACGTACCACTGACAATCAGGTGTGGCTCCCCCAAGCTGAAAGAGAAATTTGAGATGTAAGAGAGACCTCAAATTTAGCCTGCCATCTTACACAGAATTTGTATGTATATCAGACACCACTTTATTCATTTGGTAAAGGTTGCATGTGAAGATGCAAGAGGTTAAGTATCTTTCGTACACAAACTGACACACATCCTCACAGGCAAACAAGAACATCTGATTTGGGGAGGGACCTGGCTAAGCTCTAGCAGTCAGGAGAGCTTGCCCATCCAACGCCGCAACCTGGATTTCCACCTCAATGCTTTATTCATTTCACTACTGCGTTTCCTTGCAAGAGGCTGTGCTTATGGGGTGAAAGAGAAAAATGCAAAGGAAAACAGGTGTCAAATGTCTCTTTCACAAGGAAATATCACTGGCCACTTCCCCCTGCGCTTCGCATCCCATGGGAATCACTTGGCAGGTCTCCCCACCTTTCTCCCCGTGGTATGAATGGCTCAGCTGTCGGTTGGACACAACACCGTGTCCACAGGCTCCTGGGCCAGTTGAGGTTGGAGTGGAGACGTGCGTGACTCAACCTACAGTACTTTCATAGCGAAACTCAGGAATCAGTGGAACTTAAGAAGTCTTTAAAGATGATTTTAGGACACAATTTATGAGACAATGGGGTCCACGAACACATGAACCTGCTACATCTCTCCTAGCTCTACCTTCCTGAGCAAGCAGAGGCGCAGCACAACGCATACTGAAGCAGCCACACATGGAAAGTCCAGTGACGACATGTTGAGTGTGTCTAACACTAAGAAATAGGCTCTGTCAGCGAGACTAACATCACTTCTTAGTGCAGAATTCCAGCGCAGGATGCCTTAACTTAAAGCAGGAGTGAAAAGGCTACCTGTACGTTAGCAAGCTGCGAGGATGCGAGGAGCAGACCTGTAGTGCAAAGATCCTGCCAGTGCTGCAAACCTGATGTTCAATTCTTAACATGTCTCAGGGGTGAGGAGGAGGTCTGCTTTAGCACTGTAGATGAACACCTACGAATGGTGGGATCACGTTAGGTATGCACCTGGAGTACAACTCCTAATTTAGTTTCATCCAGTTTGTGTATGCCAAGCCTGCTCTGCAACATGAAACCGGGGAGATTTTGCTTCAAAGCACGCTCTGAAAGCGCCCAGCGTGCACAAATCTCCCGTTGGCACGAAAGGACCTAGCGAAGCATACCTGTGCGGCACAGGCTGCAGAAATAATGCAGTCGGACATACAATGGGAGCACTCTGGAGAACAACAGAGTGAGCAGTGAACCAAGGCGCTGATAAAAAGCCAACCGGTGTTCAACACTGAGAAGGTGCTTTAGCCAAGAACCAGTGACACCTGACACCTGGAGTTACAGCAAGTTCCCTTACCCAGACATAAGAGCGTGCCAGCTATAAAAAACAGCCTGTTGCAAGTATTAATGTTTAAGGGTGACTGAGGTAGCAGGACCCCACGTGCACATACAGCCACAGACGTGCTGGCTTATATAGGAACAAATGCATAGGCAGAGTAAGACCCCACTGAACAAGTGACAGCAATAGTTACTCGTTCAGCTACACTTCAGTTGCACTTTACAAAAAGAGCTGAATATGGAGAAGATGGAGCAAATACAAACCATAATCCAGCAGCTCACGTGGCAGCACATGTAATTTTATGCAACAGGTCAAAAACATGACAAAATTACATCTCTCTGTTCTCTTTACTTTCCAAGACTACTTCCTTCCCTGTGCCTCAAGTTAATTGGTAGCCATGTTTTGCCTTGGGCTACAGGACCAGGAGGGAAAAGAGTCTCCCTTGAGCACCCACCAAAGTCCTCCAGCCCTTGGCTAGGAGACATGCACCCAGCCCTGGCCCTTCCTGCCTCCTCCTGTGCTGGGCAGTACAGTGCTTCTGGAGACCGGGACAGCTTCCCCTCACGTCTCTGCCCCAAAGCATAACCCACCCCATCAAAGCCTGGGGAGCTTTTGACACCTCTCTGTAGTCTTGGCAAACAACAAACCATTAACATGCCACAATTCTGGATAGTTAGGAGATTTGTATTTTCATTAACATACGTAAAAGCCTGGTGAAACAGCACTATGGCCTTCCTAAACTGGCATACGAACAACTACATGAAGTGCTTCTTATAGAATCACAGAATCATAATGGTTTGGGTTGGAAGGGACCTTAACGACCATCCAGTTCCAACCCCCCTGCCATGGGCAGGGACACCTTCCACTAGACCAGGTTGCTCCAAGCCTCATCCAGCCTGGCCTTGGACACTTCCAGGGATGGGACATCCACAACATCTCTGGGCAACCTGTTCCAGTGCCTCCCCACCCTCTCTGGGAAGAACTTCTTCCTGATATCCAATCTAAACCTCCCCTCTTTCAATTTAACCCCGTTACCCCTTGTCCTGTCACTACAGGCCCTTGTAAAAAGTCCCCCCCAGCTTCCTTGTAGCCCCTTCAGGCACTGGAAGGGGCTATAAGGTCTCCCCGGAGCCTTCTCTTCTCCAGGCGGAACAAGCCCAACTCTCTCAGCCTGTCCCCATAGCAGAGGGGCTCCAGCCCTCTGAGCATCTTCGTGGCCTCCTCTGGACTCGCTCCAAGTGGTCAATATCCTTCTGATGTTGGGGGCTCCACAGCTGGACGCAGCACTCCAGGTGGGGTCTCACCAGAGCAGAGTACAGGGGCAGAATCCCCTCCCTCGCCCTGCTGGCCACGCTGCTCTGGATACAGCCCAGGATACGGTTGGCTTTCTGGGCTGCCAGCGCACACGGCTGGCTCATGTCCAGCTTTTCGTCTACCATTCTTCTATGTTGAAGAATGTCTCTCAAATCTCAATAGACTCAATAACTATCCAGAGATATAGCTATCATACTGCTAGGAAGATTATTCAGAACTATGATGAACTCACAAATATCCTCAAAATTTAAGGAGGAAAAACCCCAGGTGTTTGATTTACATGTCCGGAACAGAGCATCACTGAGTCTATTGCACTACAAAAGTCATTGCAAAAGTTCAGGCCAATTACTAAGACAAAACCCCAAGAGCAAATTTGTACTGTATGACCATCGAGGATCAAGGTGTGCAGGAACTGCTTTATCACTTCATCTTTGTAGTTCACCAGAGGAAACCTGAGGTAATTGCAAGTGGGGATTGTGAGGAGTGGAAGAGGAAGATGAGGGTCCATTGCACCACACTCCTAAGAAAAAAGGTAAGGCTGGGAGCTGGAAACCCCAATGCAGATGCCTCCGGCATCCCACACAAAGCCTGGCTGACACAGGAAACCTGTGCACAGTGGGTTCCGACACGTCTATTCACTGCTAATAATGATTGTGTCCTTAATACAAAAATACTGATTTTCCTCTTCTGTTTGCTAAAACTTCTAACTCTTGGATATCTCTGGTTTTATTGAGGGTTCCTAAGACTTCCTGGAGCTGAACTGGCTGATTTCCTAAGAAAGCTGTACACAGATGTGGGCACCTTACTTGTCTCTGGAGGCATCTCAGCTCCGTAATTAGGCTGCCACCTTTCACTTCCTTCTGCTTCCAAACAATGCGTCTGCAGGCTTGCTCTGAAGCACACCAGCACACACAAAGGGCTTTCTTCCTTCCCAAAGAAAAAGAAGTCAGATTTGTGAATTTCCTTGGAATAATTACCAACAATTAGTAGCACATCCTCCCCCTACTAAAGGTTAAACATTCCTTAAAGGGTTTCCTGAGCCTTTTTTGCTTGGTAAAAATATCTGATGGGTGGGGGGAAAAGAAAAAAAAACCCCTCCACAACATAAGCAGCATGGAGTCCTTTTGCTGCATAATACATTTCTTATTTTGGTAATAATGGAAGTTAGGCGCTTTCTAAAGCGGTTTGTTCCAGATTGCTAGCTCCCACTGTACAAAAATAATGACCCCTTCCCCACCCCATCAAAACAGCAGCACGCAATCCCGGCGGCACAATATCCCATTGTAGTGCTCTGAATGCCGTACTGGCAGAGGAACTGGTGCGAGGGAGGGAGCACAATCGCCTCTTTGCCTTCCTACTGCTGCCAGTGCCAGTTCAGGGTAACATGACTCACAGCCGCTGCCAATATGTTGATTCGAGGGAAGGAAGAAAGAGGCCACGCTAAGATAAATGCATGGACAAATGCCACACTCCGGCCTCGCCTCCTTTTAGCTGCCGAAGGAACTTGGGAGAGGAAGCGTCTTCTGCTGGAGATAAACCGCAGGAACACATTGCTGAATCGGACAGCCTGCTTCAGCCGTGTTGTGGGCTCTGTTCAGGGGATACCTGGGCTCAGTTGCTTTATAAAACAGTAAATCTTCCTTTTCTCATGATCCTGGAGTATAAAACAGGATCTTCTCTTTAACACACACATATTTGCATATAGGGAAAAGCTCATGATTTTTAACCTCCATTTCAGCTCTCCCTGCTTTTCTGCCTTCTATCACACCTTCCTGTCCTTTGACCTCCTGTCTTTATCGGATAGGTAGATGGCTGGGCTTAAAAGACCCCACTCCACACTGATATCAGGAAGAAATTCTTCCCAGAGAGGGTGGTGAGGCACTGGGACAGGTTGCCCAGAGAAGCTGTGGATGCCCCATCCCTGGAAGTGTCCAAGGCCAGGCTGGATGAGGCTTGGAGCAACCTGGTCTAGTGGAAGGTGTCCCTGCCCATGGCAGGGGGGTTGGAACTAGATGATCTTTAAGGTCCCTTCCAACCCAAACCATTCTGTGATTCTATGATTCTATGAACAACTGTGATGCCACCCTGAAGGCCCATAAACAGGCTGATGCCACCTTGTGAAAACAGAGCGCACGCTGTACGGAACGGAGGGACACAGCAACCCAAAACGAAATTATATACACCCAATTGAATGGATAACACCGCCCACCCCCGAGAATGTAATGAAGAAATCAACCTCTGTGCAAGGTTGATTTCTTCAACCCTGTCAAACAAGTGAACAAACAAATAGCATTTGTACTTCTCAATGGCTCAGCCACTTCCAGGGCTTCCCCACTAGGCCAACACGCCTGGCAAGCCCCCTTGATGTGGAAGGCAGAATCCCATCCCCAGGAGAGTCCTGGGACACAACTTGCCGGGTGAAGGCGAGAGAAAACACCGAGGCTGAGCGGCACCCAAGGCGCTGCAGGTCTTGCAGGTGGCCCACCACGTTCCCACGTGGACTGCAGCCCCGCGGCCATTGCTGCTGCTGTTCCCCCGACTCCTACTTGCTGTCCTCGCACGTAAAGCCCAAGCTGGTATTTCCCACCCGTTTTTTGTTTCCCCTGTCTCTCTCTGCTTTTTCCACAAGCCGGCGACGCCGAGGCTCTTAGCCCAGCGCTTCCTGCAGGACGTGGCTGACGGTTCTGTTTTGTTTATGCCGCCTTTCAATTTGGTCACATAATTACGTCCATTTGCACTGCAGAAATGAATTCCAAGAATAAAGTGACTCACGTTCATTAAGGCTGTTTGTACGGAATTTGACAATGTTGTACTCCATCCCGAAAGGACTCCACGTCCGTGTTGGCGGCAAGGCTGGATGGACTCCTGACCGTGCAAACTGAGATACACCCACCTCCGCCCCCACCACATGAGCAGGGGCACGCAGGAGGCTGGCGATGAGAAACCACTGCTCTCCTTAGGTACCACGGGAAAGCCTTTCACGGCTCACTGCAGAATTACAACCGTATTTAAAAAAAAAGGGGAGTGGTGGGACTGTATTTTGCTTGCTTGTGGGTTTGTTTATAAATTAGGAGGATGTTATATTCTGCAGGACAATGGAGATCATCTGATACCCACACAAACTGCGCTGCAACGCTAAACAGGTTTTGCACCTGACAAAAAGCACGGTGCAATTTTTCTGGAATTCTTTTTTTAGAAATTACGGCCAGGTTTTCACTCCAAAAGAGCCATGACAATTTATTCCTACAGCCTTGTAGCAAACGGCACGACTACAATTATTTAAGTTGGATCCAGGATAATACAGTACATAGTTCCAGAGTTGTCAGTACCTACACCACAACCACATTTCTGGACAGGCAAAGCAGTGGTTGTATGTAACCCAAGCAAGGCGATGAGACACAAAGCGGAAAACTAAAATGCTGGCGTGGATTTTATCCACAGTCATGGAATCCAACGGCACATTCCCAAGAACCGCAGCCTTTCACAGGTACATCAATTAAAGAGCAATTTTAAGAACTTGGAAGCCCCAAACTTTGGCACAGTGTGAAAGCTTCTCTTTTTTTTTTTTAAAAAAAAGGCATTAGCTTACAACTTACCATCTTTACATTTATTTTGGAATATTTGCCCATTAAAAGCTAGATAGCTGACCCCGAGGTACCTCACAGAAAATTTAATATTGTTCTTCAAGAATTAGGTCAGAATCCAATATTTTGACCTCTGTGCACTACTGCTGAGCAGTATGAGCAGAAGTCAGTGTAACTTGAGGCTTTCATGATAGGGTCGGCACCTCTTTACTGTAAAATATTCCAGCTGACCCCAAGGGGACTGAAGCTATTACTGGATATTCCTTATCTCGCACAAACTGACTCCCCTCACACTCACAGCAGTGTGTATTCCCATCAGCAAAAAACCATTCCCCAATTTAAAAAGAAGATGTCCTTCTCACTCGGGATCAGCAAGTGTCATCTCTGAGATGGTGTCTTGTCCTCTGGCAAACACAGCAACTGTTTCTGTATTGAAGTGGCAAGTGAAATCTATATCTGGTGCTGACTTCAGTTAGAAAAGCGCTTTGATTTTTTAAAAAATGAATCTCATTTTCAAAATCACCCAAGTAACACTAAAGCTACGTCCTCTTGACTGTCAATAGCAACTAAAACTTTCAGAGATGACACACTGATAAAATTGTTGAAGCAGCAGAAAGGAACAGAAAGATTTCACAGATTGCATGTGGCTATTTGCAATTTTTCATAACACATGTAAAAAAAGCGATAGCAACTGCACAGTACTATGCACAGAACGTTGTCAAAAAATCTCAAGTGAACATGACACTGCTTTTGCTCCACGAAATGAAAAGCAGTTGTGCTGAACCTGAGCTCTGGACCTGGTTATGTTTCAACTAATAAGTACTGCTAGGCTGAGGGAGAGCTGACAGCTTTCATTTCCCAAAACTTTTGGGACGACCAAGGTCATATATTCAGGTTAAACGTGGCTTAAAAGGCTACACTGAAAATACGGTTTTCTCTGCTCATTTTTCCATTTGTCAGAGAGTGGGAAATAGATAGCAAATTGGATTGTAAAGCTGTACCACTGATAACCACCTCACTTTATTCATTCCTTCCCGAAAGAGTAATATTGTCCAGTTTTCCAAAATCTTGATTCACCACTTCCAGCAATCCAGATGGGAATTAACTGGGAGAAAATGCATGAGCTGTCCAAACAGAAGCCTGACACAAGAGCTACTACCTGAGAAGCAAAGCTAGACTGAGAGCTGGAAAAGGTCACATCTTTTTATTTCTGCGGGCAATTAACCATCAGAGTGACTTTTTCAGGGATTCGGTCCATTCTTCACGTAGAAAGACCAAATCACTTTCTCAATTTAATATTGATAGGCAATTTTGCTATTGAGTTAATGCAGCTTGAAACGAATCTTCAAATACTTTACCCACCTCAGTGCTGATTTGGCTGAGGACTGGGATGAATTTCCACAGCTCCTACTGGGCAGGACAGGGAGCGAGCAGGCTCCCAATCTGGGCACACGCACCACCCGGGCGCCGAACACTTCGTCATGCCACAAAACCCGGGCTGATGTGGTGAACCAGAACCGAGGTGTTCAATAGCACTCTGGAGAAAGAGAGCTCTCCCGGGGCAGTAAAGCAGACATTCCAACCGAATGGCACGAACCTCCTAGGGTATAAAGCTCAATAGTGTATTTTAGAGGGTAGAAATTGTCGATATCTTTTCTTTTTCCTCTACACTTCTATCTACAAAACTATTGGGAAATAGATTTTTTTTTTATGTCCTCTTCTAATAAAACCTGTGGTGTATGACGAAGTGATAGTACTAAACCATTAGAAGACCCATGAAGTAATACATAGTCACAAATAGCACTAAGTCACAAAGCTCCAGTGTTTCTCAAATAACCCTGCCAGCAACATGCGACACGACACATAAAAAATCAAAAATCAGAATTTTCCACACCAGTGCTAGCAGCTGCAGGTCAGCTTGCCAATCTGAATGAAATGTACTGAACTCAATGTCAGTTTCTAACAGTTTGGAGAGAGCTACCAGAAAAGGCAGAGGGACTAGAGGAGAAAAGGAGCGAACAGCTAAACGCGACACAAGCTTGGGGTTTGTGACAGGAGCATCACCAGCTCCATGCAGCCAGACTTCATGCAGCCAGATGACTTTGTGCTGTTGCACGAAGACAACTTACTACTTGCAAGTATGACAAGTGAGGAGCAATACTATGAATAAAGGCAATTTAAAGATACGTTTATTTTTTAAATAAAAAAAAAGCCTCACTTGCTCTGTTTTCAGAAAACATCTTATTGAAACAGTACCATGAGCATCACAAAAATGATGCGAAGACAAATACAGCTCTTCTTTCTCTTGCCATCAATGAAACAGAGGAAAAATGGCTAGGGGGAAAAGAAAAATCATTTAGCAAGTGTTCAGCTCCAAGAGAAAGCACTACTGCTTTTAAGTTTTGAAAGCAAGCCAGCCAGTTCACATAGTATTTTCTAGCAATAGGCATCTACCCACCTCAGCTATGCCAGCCTTTTGCTTAGCACAGAATTGCTGCCCACACAAAAGCCCACACCCATTTAATAAATGCAAGCATCTCAGAGATAATCGCAGCCTTGCACGGAGCAATCAGACACAGGAACGTGGTCATTTTACGAAGCACTGAATCAACTGCGCACACATCCAGCTTCTCGACCAACAGCACCTTGGCATCACTGAAATACGTGTGGAGCAAAATGCAGTCGGCTCAGATACAGGCATCTACACCGCACTCAGACACCAGCAATTTCATACAGCACAGCAGTTTCCCAGATCGAGGTAAACAGAGGTAAAGAACAAATACATGGCACATCCTCCGCCAGGTTAAAGCCATGGCGACCCTCCAAAGGTGCGAGCAAGTTTTATGCCTGAGCTTGAATCAGGAAAGATTATTTGAACACGAAGGTGCAAAGACACTTGGTGTGATGGAGATGGATGATGACTTGAATATAGCTCGTCATGATAAAAACGTGACAATACATATAAACACACACATGTATTTGCATATTCCTTTTTTTCATATGGAGACAAAATATTGTCTGGTGCAGGGAGAGACCACAAAGATGAGACTGCAACTGAGTTCACTGATTGATATTTTGGAGATGATTATTGAATTACAAGCAAATACTTCTTGCTCAGAGAGGTTGATAAAAATCAGTGGAGAGCACTGATGGCACCTCTCAATTATGCAGCCAATACCACGCATGTTTGACTTTCATCAACTTTACCTTTGTAGGAGCTTTGGTACAGCACATTTTATGGAATGGTGAAAAGAATTTTCCATACCAAAGGCAACAACAACCACGAGGTAACGAGTTGTTCTCTGTGCTGAATATACCTCTAGTTTTCTGTTTGCTCCTTCACGCAGATACATTATTCCTTAGGTTTATTAACCAGAGGGAAGAAAACATTTTCTTCTGCTGCTATTTTAGATTTAATCATCAATTTTCAAGCACTCCTTGAAGTTCTCAGGTACCTGACGCTAACAGAGTTTAGGAGCAGCAACGTTTGAACTACGTGACGCTAAGTGGTTTTGACAATCTCTATTATAATTACATTGAAATGTTTTGTTCTAATGCTTGTGTTTGCCGAAGTCTTTGATGGGAGATTAAATTACCTTCACCCTAAAATCCTATAATAAATAAAACAGAAATATAGTGTCAATTTGTGTCCAAATCTGCTTACAAAAGAGAATTAGCTCAGGCCTTTGCTCAGCCGAGCGCTTAATCATGTGCTTAATTTCTATTACGTCAATATTGCCACTGATGTCAATGAAGAATTGAAGCTATGATCGTCAAGTTATATACATGCCTGAGCGCTCTCCTGGATCAGTTCTTAGGAGAATTCACGACACATCGCAGTGACTCAGGACAGACAGTCCAGGGAAAGTCTCCCGGGACAGATGTCAGGAGAAAGCTTAGCACACAGCCTGATGCTCCTTTACAAATAAAAAGTCCTGCATGATGAAACAGATGACAAGCTTGAATTACATTTGTAACATAAAAAAACCCCAGCGTTATGCTGGCCTGAGTCAACAAAGCACCATCCAAAATTGAGGCAATTAATTGATGATTAGAGTACTGTCAGTTAATTAAATAAAACCATGGCAGATAAAAAAATTGTGTTCTTTATTGCATTTCTGCAGAACCAAATGTTACCTTACCATGCTTTATATAGTGCAGGGGAACACACTGGTATCTCCAATTCCCAAAGTAACTTGTGCCTTTGTAGCACGACCCCACTGCTCAGAGAAGAGCTCACATGGATGAGCAGCAAACGAAGATGTCTGGGGCATCTCAAGGTAACTGGCTAATTAGTGTGAAGGACTTTCAGGTCATTGGGCATTTGCCTGCAGAAAAAAAAGGGGCTCGTGTTGACTCCTTGAAGTGCCCATGAGTTAGCCAGAGACTAAGCTTCGTACAAACCACAGGTGAGATTGCATCCTGCATCTGGGGAGGAGGAAACCAGAACGGCTTGGGAGAATTTTGATGAATGCTTTCGTGAAACGCTTTCACACTGAGAAAGTTTTGGTTTCACACAGCAGAGACCAGACTGAGAGCTTCTGCAAAGCAAAGACATTTTTATCTGTGCTAGGGAGTTGAAAGCAGGCTTAGGCAGCCAGAGAGAAGGATTTAATTATCGCTTCGTCAACCATATCCTGTCCACAGTAAGTGCTGCCTACTTTGATGACTGCGGTCGCGGCCGCTGGTACTCCCCCGGCAAACAGGAGGGGAAGATAAGGTGTGTTTGGATTCTTTTTGCTGGAAAGGATATTGTTTTTCTTCTGCTTAGTTTATAAACTCCAGCTCTCTTGCATCTCCTGGCTGTTACTCAACCAAGTGAAAAACACATAAATATCTCCTGCTTTCTGCATAAGTGAGTGATTGCAATGTCGTAATAATTTGTATTGTTCTTCACCAAATTCCTTTCAATTTGCAGTATGTAGTGTGTGCACACGCTATACATATCTATACACTATATATACTACTTACGTACACATACATAAAATTTGCAATACCGTGCATGTAGACTCTATATTTTTCTCAGAATTACTGCTTTCTGACATCCTTTTTAATCAACAGATTTTAACAGTAAATCACTATTACCAGTACAAAGAAGAAATGACAACTTCAGTTCCAGAGACATGTTTAAGCTCATCGTGGTACCTCTAATTTTTTATGCTGACCCGTATCTAAACATATACCTTCATGAGAAAATGGTGGCTTTTCCCCAGTTTTAAACATCTTGTTCTGTGTTTAGCTTCTGCAGAACACACATAGGAAGGTTTTGTGTGACTGTTTGCAAACACCACTCCTTGCTTTGAAGATAAAGCATGAAAAGCTTTCTGCTTGGTACCCAAGCAACTTCATCTCTCTTGTGCGATTATTCCTGGCTTGAGGACAAGCTCCAAACCTTTGGGAGCCCAGCAAAATGATCGCAGACCCTTCCAAAATGTCATGCTTAATAAAACAAACCCAAAGCATCACAATATGCAGCACATACATATATATATATGTATATGGTGGGGCATCTAAACATCAGGCACAGACAGACATCCTGACAGCTGAAACTGGTGCGTAAGTTGATAGTCAAAGCAGATGAGCATGGGATTTTACTTTTTCCCCCTCCTCCCTTAGGACTGTTTTCCACAAAGGACAAATTTAAGAAATGATGACTATTTTAAGAACTGGACACATATTAAGTCATGATCCTTCACCAAGCAACTGAAATATATAGACACATTTGTTTCAATAAATACTTTTTTATTGCTTTTCTGTTTGATATTAAACTTTTTTCATTTCTTCATTAATAACAGTTAAGAAATATTAAGTATTTCCTGGAGAGGTTAAGCAGTAAGGAGCATAAAAATCTTTCACAATAGCCTGGTTTGGCAAATTTTTTTTAACCTGCTCACAAAATTTCTGCTGAATTCTTGATTATGCGGCTGTTCCAGCCCACTTTCTAAACAGACTGCTTACCTCTGAGGTTCAGCTTTAATTATTTTAAATGATTAATCTTCAGCTAGCCACAGATCACGCATATCTATAAAGTCCCAACTTTGTTTACAAAGCCCAACGAAAGAACGATCTCTGTGCTGCCTGTCCAACGTTATTCCCCAGAGGACCACGGAACAGCTCTTCTGCTGATCCTGATTCTGGTGCAGGCTTAATCCTGCACCAAATGATGACAAAGAAAACTTAGAGAGATCAGAGGCGTTGAAGTTAGTCTGAACCAAAGAGTCACCAAAATTCCTTTCCTCACTCTTCCATTAACATCGTCAAGAGTGCAAAATGCAAACCTGTATGTAAAACCAGCAGAGGAATGGCGGTCAGAAAATTGCCCCGACTGTTTAAAAAGCTGTTTGCATTATTTTTTATGTGGAGCTGACATAGCCATAGACATTTTTCCCTTGTATGCCCTTACTAAAAAATACCTTTTGGGCTGTTTTACAAAGACAGGATTCTTAAATTAACCTCGTGAGGCCAAATGGAAGTACTTAGCTAAATGGCTAAATATGCAAACTGCTGGAAAAACAGCAGTTATCATTATAATTTGTTCTAAATTCGTAACATTAAGCCTAGAATAATAGATATGAGATTTAAAATGCTCATAAGCCTCACATTCTGCTCAGCTTCAAAAATGTGAATTCCAGTTAAGTAATTCTGATGCTTTTTAAACTGCATCTTAAGTTCCTAAGATGGCATTTTATAATTTGAAGCATCTAAATTTAACAACTGAGACCATAACGGCGTAAGTATAATTCACACGCATATTTAAGGACACAACATTCCATGGCACCAAAATAAAATGTCTTCTCATTATCTGCTGCAGGTCAGACAAAATGCTTCATGCATTTACCCTCTGCGCCAGAAAAAGACCCCAAAGAGGTTTAAAGATGGTACATAAACTCCTTTACAGCGGTATCGATCCTACTGAAGAAATGCCTGCCAAGTCACAAGATGCGTGTCCTTAAATCTGTCAGAAGATTTGTCAGAAAGATTTGTCAGAAGATCTGTCAGAAAAAGAAGTGTTTACATGTTCAGATTTCAACTTTGTAACATGTATACAAGCGTTGCCATTTGTGCTGCCTGGGACACCTGAAGATTATTAGGTCTTACCATTCTTTTAATGGGTTAGGTTTGGGTTTTTTTAATGCCAAAGAGCCCATGTTAGATGACTGGAAGCCAAAAAGATAAATGATTCATCCTCCATCAAGCCTCCAAAATAATAATAGTATGCATATAAATAATAGTAAACATGGAATCCAACTTTTTCTTCTCTTAATGTCATCAGAAAGTTGAAAGTTAAACATTCTTTAAAAGTAGAATAAGAATAGGGCAAAATAAATACAACTCTCAAGCGTCCAGTTTTTGCCTCAACCTGATCAGAGGCTGATGTAAGTGAAATTATTCAGAACGTGGGCATTTAAAAGTGAGTGAAAGGTTGTTATCACTAATAGCTTGCGCTGCAGCAAGTGTCTCTACTATTTGCAGGAAGCTTACGTAGCTGCTTTTAAATGTTAGGCCAGGCTGTCATCAGACAAACTTCTTGCTCCCTTTGCCATCTTTGTGTCTGGTGGAACCATCTCAGACGGATTGCTGGTGCATGCAGGGCTACTGCTCGGACGGGAAAGGAAGAGGAAAGACATGTCGTCTTTGCCAGTGCCATGGCACTCCCTATAGTAAGACCCATTGCAACACAGTAGTTTCTATTCCTTGAATTCAAGGTTAAGAGACGTTTCAAGAGGCACTCTGCGTAGGCCACAGTATTTTAAGAAGATTTCCTGCACCACGGTACTGAATAAACTAAGCACTTGGTGACAACCCATGGACCTTGGCCAAAGCTATCAGAAATGAACAGTGCCCGAGTTACTCCCGCCTTTCACACTCTGTCTGACATGTCAACCGTGCCTAACGACGTAAGGTAAAAGCACCGTCTAAAAATTTGCTTTTGAAGAGTCCTACAAGGAAGGAAAACCCAACCACCATTAAAAACAGAGGCCCAGAAAATCACAAACAGCTCTCCCCGTGTTGCGCAGAGCTTGTTTACGAGCATACAACCTGAAAGGAGAGAGTTAAACATAAACCTAAAGGTTTTCCAAGGACATTTTTTGCTTGTTTTTTAATGCCTATTCAACTTCCAGACTCCCTTGCTGGTTAACGAGCCTGGTGAGGAAGGCACTTCTTCAAACCAAGCCATGCGGGTTCCCTCTTGTGCAGTTCACAATGTACAGGCTCACCTCGTGTTGGTGCCAGAAGTCAGCGGTGAACTAAAGACTACCCAGAAGGTATAAAACATGTAAGATACACTCAGCCCTTCTCATTCCTAAACACAGACTTCCATTTTTTTGTCTTACCTGTCCAGACTCAAACATTTTACTTAGGAAATGACAGGATGCTACAAATAATTTGTTTCCAGTTCTTGAATTGTCTTGCCCTGAGGCTAATTATATTAATAGACTTCCCTGGGTTTAATTAGTCTTTTGTCTAACCCCAGTTGATCGTTAAAATTTCATTTAATCCGATCACTAAAGTACATATTTTAAGTCCAGTCTAGATGAAGGAATTGCAAGTGTACAATTACCACTGAGTGGATAGGCCACTAAATTTAACTAAGGCCAGGGCATTTTTCACTCCTAAATTTAATTTCAGTATCTCAGCTCCATTAGTGTGGTTTGCAGAATCTTCCTCCTCATTTAACTGACAGCAGCAATAAATCAGAAGCTCCTGTTTTGTATAGAGGAGACCCTAATTCTCAATTCCTGTCACTCAGCAGTGACAGGTGGCTCTTCCCTACCCAAACCCCCAGATCTCTGCTTATCCTTGAGCCTGGCTGGTAGGTGTCAGCAGACAGCTCGGTGCAGACATAGCTTCATGCTAGCAATAAGTTATTTTGTCAATAAAGCCATTTCACCCAAGGAAGTAAGACTTTTGCCAGTAACAGAACTGTTTTGCTTCTATGGTTGTGTTTGTAACAGGGCTTTTACTACCAAAGTTTTTCTAGCAAAACCTCTAAGAGTGCATGAGTCTCGAAGTAGCTGAACCTCCCATACAGTTTCTGACAAGCCGTGCTTTCAGGTGAGTTATTGGGCTGATAGGTACGGACACCCGAGGGGGAATTTTTACAAGCCCAGAGCTCTCAGCAAACATAACTCCATGGCTCCTAACCCATGCCCACAGGGGCGTATTGACTCCTTTTTGGAGAAGTGTTACATGAAGGCGTGAGCACATACACTTCTCTGTTTATATGACGTGCAGCTACTTGTGGAGACTTGCTGTGGAGTCATACATCCTGCAATTCCCAGCAGGTGAGAACAACAGTACGGCAAGAAGCAATACTGTAGTTACAACAAAGTCGTTCAGACATGGCAAACACGGATTGAAACAATACTTTTGGAAATGACCGCATAAGCACATACACACATTCAGCCAAAACAACATCAAAAGCAAAGCCTAAATTTTCTGTGTCTATTAAAACCAGAATCAAGCAACAAAACCAAGTGCAGCATCACTGTTTTACAACATAATCCTACACTTTACGCTGACCGAGATAAAGCCCCAGAAATGGGCTCACTACACAGATCTGAGAATATTTTTGTAATACAACTGGACAAATCCCACAGAGTTGTAGACACACCTATACATAACATAAATTCACATGAAAGCATCTTCCTCCTTCCATAGAAATGGGGTCACTACACAGATCTGAGAATATGAGAATATTTTTGTAATACAACTGGACAAATCCCACAGAGTTGTAGACACACCTATACATAACATAAATTCACATGAAAGCATCTTCCTCCTTCCATGAGCTCATACTTAAAAGGCTATGAAGCAGCACAGCGTCAGAGATGCTCTGGGTAGATCCTTTCCACTGGACGGATTTGGCTATAATGACATAAACCAGCCACAGCTAATCCTCTCATCAGCTACACCCAGAGAATTGTGTCAGCCTGCACTCCACTGTCTTCTTCAGACGTGCAGCTCCGTTCGACCAAATCCTCATTTCAACAGGAACCCTAGGAAGTTAGAAGTGTTGTGGGTACTTGCAAGAACTGGGCTTTGTATACTGCCTCTGTATGTACAATCACCTCACAGGTATAAATGTGTCCAAGTGCACATAAAGACCTTTTACCTCCTGAAGACAGGTAATTAAATCCACCACATTTCATAAGATCCACTTATAATAAGCTGTGGAGTGGAGGTCGTAAATGGAGCTTCCTTCTTCCTCCAGCAGACTTCTCTACCAAAAGCTGTGTTTGCTACTTTTGCTACAAACACTGGCAATACTTCTACTATCGCCTGTACAGCACAATAACTTGTAGCTCTAACACTGAAGTGCCAGCTTCTCAATTTACCTACGTGCTGATTTATCAGCAGCTGCTATAGGAAAAACCTCAAACCCCTAGACCTCTACCCCAATATAGAACCAAATAAAAAAAACCTTAGTGACTGCTGTGTACAAGGCATTTATTGGAAAAGTTCAAGTGTCCATGCTTCTTAGCATAAAGCTAATCCCACAAAACAAACAAACAAAAACCCAAACAAAAAAACCACAAACAAACAAACCTTTACTCTAATGGGCAGCTCTGTCTGCATGACCATTTATAACATCCTGTCTTGGTATGTTTAAAACAACTATTTTTCTGGTTGTGCCTAAATAATACTTCTAATACTGTGTTACAAAGCTACTTTTTGAAAACCAGGCTTTTCCTTGGATTCTCAATGAATTCTGTTTTTCCTTCACATGATTATCCTATGAGGACTCAACTCCATGTAACTCACAATCACCAACATATAATTAAGGCAGAACAACTCTCCAGTGGAAAATTTTCTAACCTGAAAGTGAAAATGCTTCTTATAGCTTAAGGAAGGTTCTTCATGGCTGATGCTGCTTACAGTATTTTCTATTTAACTTCTGTTATTAGAATTGTTCAATAATTATTCTCATGCGGTAGTGGCCATGTATTTTTACGTTATTATCTGTTATCTCCAAAAGAAATCCCAGTGCTGGATACAAAGCCTGACACTGTGTAACTTATAGAACCATTACTTCCTCTCCTGATGTCTTGCTTCCTTATAATGCATGAAATACAGCTAACATCTCTGTGATAAAAAGAACTTACTCACAGAATCTCTGCTGCTTGCGACTACTAAAAGACTGATTTTGCAAGATGCTGAGTGTTCCTGTCTAGGTGCAGAATGACATCAACTCCCACTTCTTGACTTAGTTTAGAAGGAAACTTTATTCTGATGCTAGGTTGAATCTTGAATAATCACTCCTAGGTACTAAATTTTGTTTAACTCAGATGTTTACAAGGCCAGGTTTACATGTATTTGTGCTAGCAGTCTTTAGGTTAACTGAGAACACAGAAAGTTGAAATAACTGTTTGTATTTCCAAGAGTTTGCTTTAATTGTACAGTATTTTAATAATCTGCTTACAGCCTGTCTGTTTTTGTTTATCTGGAAGAAAGCAGCTTGCATGAGTAAGATAATTCGATTCAAAAAAATACATTCCCTGTAGATGTCTCCAATATGTAGAATATTTTGGTCACTGATGTTTTTCAAAAAGGCTGTGCTTCTCTTTCTACACTGAAGCCATAATACTATTCCTTAGGGGAAAAGGTTATCTGATGTATGAACAGCTTCAGATTTTATTCTTTTAAATATTTTCTTGCAGATCTCAATTCCTCTGGCCATTTTTGTTTGCATGAATCTTTCCCACGAAGTATTAGTCATGCTCTGATTTCTGTTAAATAGTTTTGATAAGGAGAATTCCCGTAGCTGGCATAGGGGCTCTGAAAAAAAGAAGCTGATTTGTAAGCATCCATGTTATCTAAAGTCTGGAGCTCAGCTGCTTATCCAAACTTCCATTATAAACTCTGGCTTGCTTGTAAGTCTTGGGAAAGATCTTTTCATTAAACCACCAACCTTTCAAATGAAAATTCAGTAAGGAAAAAAGTGTTTTGAAATTAAATAATAATAATATAAAGAAGAAGCAGCTCTTACTCAACCCATTAGTACTCTAAGAACTAGATTTCTAGATACAATTAGAGGCAATTAAACTTCAAAGCTCCAGAACCACACTCTGACGACAACAAACTCTGGCAGAAGAAAATTCAAGGATGAAATCAGAGCTGGGTTGAAACTGCTGATGTTTTGCATGCATTTTGCTTTTAAATCACACAAACAGTAACTGCACTGAGAGAAATTACACTGCTTGTGATTCAACAGCGTGTGTGTGAGAGGGGAATCAAGCAGCTGCATCCTGCACATTCGGTAATGGCTAATCAAAAGCAGAGAGACGGTATTATTTCCAGAAGAATCTACTGTTTCATATTCTCTCTCTGTACATCAAATCTTCACGTGTCGACCTTCAGACCCCACTCACTTCTCAACAACTTAATCAGGTTTTCAGATTTCAGCACCAAGCCATTTCTATTCCTGCCAGGGAACATAACCTCATGACATGCCGTCTACGCAGCCTCCTCCCTTGCTGCAGCTTCCTGCACAGTTAGCAGTTGGTTGTGCATCCTTTCATGAGTATAGAACCCCTGTTTAATTAACAACAGACTCAGAGATTACCCAGTGATCCAAAAGGGAAACGCCTCCATGGACATTTGAAGAGAGAGAAGCATTTGCAGAAGATCTCTCTCCATCACATGCCTTGCCTGTAACTCTATACACAGGGCAGGGCATATTTAGCCACCGTTCCACGCAAGAAGCATCTCTTTCTAATTTGCTTCCAGGTACAGTCTCATCATCTTGTTTTAAATATTACAGAAAAACTCCTCACAGCTTACAAAAAAGACATTGCGATCTTCTATACAACAGGAGCGTCTTTCTTGACTGACAGGGAAGGGTGCATTCACACAACTGCTTGAGTCAAGCTGCTCGAAGAAGAAACTTGCCCTATACCTGTAGAGAGACCTCTGCAAAGGAAAGGAGGTGCAAGACAGCGGATCAAATAAGCTGAAGGTGCAGAGGAAAATTAATACAACAGTGCCGCGTGCAGCACTTTTACCGGCTGGTGATTCCAAGAGTTTTCTCTTCTGTTGATGGCTGATCGCCAGTCTGTTACTCTCACTCAACTTCCTTTCCAAAAAAAAAAATCCATTTGAGCTCTGCTTCTTTTTAGCTTTATTTTTTTTAAGCAGAAAAACCAGCATCCCAGTCTTAACCCCATTTCCCAGTAAGGAGCTAAGTAACAAGCAAAGCGCAATTAGGAAAGACATGCTCTCAGGGCGTTTGACATTCTTGATAAAGTGACATATAAACTTTGCATAAAGTTCATTTCATCAGAGCCATCGCGTGAACCACTGCATCATTCACTTATCTTCAGCTGCTGCAAATCCCAAGAGCTGGAGGATGGAACGAGAACAGCATTAACACCAGTGTTTGTGTCAGGCATTGTCTGGGGATGCTGCCTTCCTGCAGGTACTCTTTCCAAGACGTCTTCGTTTGATGTTAAACAATTAAGAACAGAAAGCCAAGGTGCCGAGCAACCCAAGAGCAATAACTCAGTGGCAGCAGATGTGTATCTTTCTTCTATTATCAGACATGCACATAGCAAAAAAGATTATTCCGAGTCCCAGCTACGCCTTCTGCATAGTTTCAGAAACCTTCAGCTTTCCCGTTTCGTAGTTCCTGGGCTTTGACAGTTAACAACGATCTTTCTGATGATTCAGAGATGCACAATTAGATTGAAATATTCCAGGTTAAGGAATTAAAATAAAATCGCATGTGTATGAAATGTGATGAGGCTGTCAGGATTTTCCTCCCAGATTTATGGAAACAGATGAGTTACATAAATTCCTCACTGATAATTGAGGTTAAGCTCTACTGCAGGTCGGTCATCAATTTAAAACATTTTACTACTCCAACCTAAAAGATGTACTTATAACAGCAAGTACCCTCTTCCACAATTTATGGTCATTGGAGGAAAGAATAAATTAGAGCTTATTTTTTAAAAATAAGATTCATAAAGTGAAAGAAATGTGAACTTGGAAAGGGCTTGAAAGGTCATCAATGAAGTGCAATGAAGATGAAATACTTCAGTAAAACAAACACATCTGCTGTTGTAAATCCTGTTTCTACTTCTCAAGGCTTGACTCCAATTTTATAATACCCACACCATCCTGATTCCACCGTAAAAAAGCAAACAGATACGGAGGGCACTGTCTGATTTAGTTACTACTGGAAAATTGCATTAGGCACAGATCCCAAAATAACAACTATTCTGCTCCTTGGCTTTTAAACAAAACATACACGTTTGCAACCACTCTATGCCACGGCTGCTAGCTTGCAGATTATTATAAAGCACAGCAAAACCACGACATTGATAGTACTGCAGATAACGCATCCTGATCTTCCACTTTAAGTCATCTCTTTCATCACTGAAATAATGTCAATAAATAGGCACACAGCTACAGAAGCAAAAATCGTTCAGCCTTTAAAGATACCAAGAAAAACATGAAAATATTTGGCATTCGACTGCAATACTTCGTAGGGAAGGATCAGGGTAGCAGGAGGTTGTGCAATGTGTTTCTATCCATCTCCCTACCTAGCCGGTGCTTTAACCGTGTAACGTGTGCTGAAAGAGGTTAATGGGCAGTTCGGGGTCATTCCTGAGATGACACGAGCTTTTTCATTAATTGAAACATGGGGGCCAGCTTTCTAGGATTCGACAAATTGGATTTTAGCTCTCAAACATGAAGTGCACTGTCAAACATCATTTCTTCTTCCAAGAAACATGCCATAGATAAAGGAATAGAATTGTAAATAGATTACAAACCGTACTTAAACTGATTATAGGTTAATGCATGATCCTAACTAAAGACATGTAGTGGTGTGGGCTGCATATCCCTGCACTGAGCTCCTGCTTCAGAGTGATTCCACATGCGATTTTTAAGAAGCAAGACTAACTGCGAAGCAACTTTCTACAAGAAAGAAGGAAATGCACTAAAAATGCAACCACACTAAACTCAAATACTCGGGCAGGTTGGCTGTAGGTATGCAGACTGATAGTGACAGAACTCCATAATTGAAGGTGCTTCACACAGCCCTTCAAACCACTTCAAAACAGAAACTGTTTTGATTCTAGCTAGGAGTAAGTAAATACAGTTGTAAAGAGCAGAGAAACAAATACATTGACGCAATAAAATTGTACCAGCGTTATTAATTGCTGCTTAGCGGACTTTTTCCTGGCTTAGCTGTTTCCCAATAAAAACTAAACACCTGCTAAGATTTCACAAGGTGCGCTTTGCCTCCACATCTTCATCAGGCGTTGCCAGATGCTACTCGAAGCCATCTCCTGCCTCCCATCCGCAGCTCCGTGCCTGGCCCTGCGGGCTCCCAAGTGCTCTGTGCCAACAGGCAGGCTGCACAGCACATGGGGCCGGGAACCCACCCAACTGAAAACGACCCTAAGGGGGAAAAGCACAGCTGGTTTCCAGCTCTGCGGGTTCCCTGGTGCAGGGCATCCCTGGATGCATAAAAGCTCCGGATGCTACAAGCGACTCCTGGCACAGGGCTGAGAATATGGGGCTGAAACCAGTGCAATGCCTTGAATGGGAAGTTAAAACCCTCTTCTTGGAGTCTCCATGGGTAGCTGGCGCTTGCCGGGACTCTAGAGCATTTCAAGAAAGGAAGAGTAACGTTAACCTAAAGGTTCATCCGAACAGTACAACCTGCCTTTCTCTTTTAAAGGAAAAGTGGGCTCCACATTCCCCAGTTCAGGAGATGTAGCTGCCTGACATGCAGCGCTTTGTGTCAGGCCCTGCTACTGCTGTTTTCACGTTTCACCTCCCCGGCTGCTTGTCATTAAAATTTAATGTCCTCTCCTTGGTCTTTGGTTGTCTCTCCAAGATAATTGCAGCCAGATGCTGACACTTCATCCCTACCAAGCAAGGCATGTGATCACCACCCATCTCTTCAGGAGAAAAAGTCACTTTTAACAGAAGACAGGCACATCAAAACAATAAACAAAACCATTTCCCACATTTCAAAGGGGTATATTTTAGGCAGTACAGCTCATGCTTTGTAACAGGAGTCCCACCTGTAATATATATTAAAACAAAGAACAGAAAAAGATTTTTAAAATTTGAAAAAAATCTATTTGTTTTAATATAAAACTTTCTCTGGTCTAGCAAAAAGTAGAATATTTCCACTGACATCAATTCTTTCAAAGGAGCAGATAAACAGAAATATTTGCAACAGATTTAAATTAGTGAGTTTAAATACCTAATGCTTCTAAAATACAGAATTTTTCCTCCAAGTCTCCCCTGTGCTGGTATTTGCTAAAAAACACCCATCAATACTTTTTTATTCCCTTCATTCACTCCAGTCTCATGCTTAAGAAATAAAATGTATTCTACTTTTGTTGAAATGTAAACAGTCTCCAGAGCTTTTAATTAAGCTCCTAATGTATATATACAAAGAAATCAGAACAGACACATCAAATTACACTGAAAACCAAACAATAGCAGTTGAATTATTAACAAGACTGGCTGGGCTGCTCTCCCATCCCAGGATTTACAAAATCCAGTGTCAGCCGCTGCCCACATCACTCCTTCCTGCATTTCAAGAAAGCTTTTCACACACAGTAAGCCACCGTATTTCTTTCCCAGCCATAATTTTAAATGTTAGTGCTTTTGTTCGTAGCCTGTATATTATTGTCTCTTACACACATATGACGTGAAGATTCAGCCCATTTTTTTGCAACATGATGATGTTCCTCTTTGTTATAGCTGCTAACAGTGGTAAACACAACTCAGGAAAGAGT
>NW_010272636.1:102915-110293 GCF_000690775.1 Eurypyga helias
AAGCTGACTTTCCAAGCTAAAAACTTACTATTTGAGATAAAATTTAAAGCAAGCCAATCAACTCACTCTGGGTGATGGGAATTTTAAAGAACACTGCCACATAGCTGAAGAATAAATAACATTGAAATACAGCTTTTTTTTCCCCAATCTTTCCTTTGGTGATTTGCCTGTTGATTGCCCATTTGTTTCCTGGAGACATTTCTAAGCCCTCTACTTCCTAAACCCAAACAAAATCAATCCCTGCCCCAAACTGCAATCACACACTGATGTGAGAGCAAGGGACCGAGGGCAGCAAAGGAAGCCTGTTGCCAATGCCAGCATTTTTCTTTATTTCATTCTGGGGGTGGGCTCGCTCTGACATCAGGGAAACTGGAAAACACGTGACATACTGATAAGCGTCCTATAAATAGATCTTGGCTTTACCCAAGAATCCTGATTTGCAGCAATTGATATAAATACTCTCAAGCTCTAAAGTCCATGACAAACAATATTTTAAACTCTCTTGGTTGTATAAACAATTGTTTCAGTGGCGCAAGTGAGCATGAATTCTTCTGCTCCCTCTGTCCCAAACAGACACGGGGATTTCAGTGAGAGCTTTGGTCATGTGCCCCTTGCTTATTTTTTGTGCAAGCTGCTGAAACCACAGAGCCTACGTTAACACATATGCGGTGGTCCTTGACCCGTGGTGTTGCAATTTTTGAACATAATCCCAAAGAGAAAAGCAGAGACAAGCATGCCTTTCTTAGTTTTCCTATTTCCAACTTCCTTGTCTTCAGCCAGCAGGACAACTGTACAGTGTTCATCTGGCCAGACTATGTATTCATATAATTCACTGCTGTACTCCCAGGAGCAATCAAAATGCCTTTAAACTGAAAGAGGGTAGATCTAGATTAGGTATCAGGAAGAAGGTCTTCCCAGAGAGGGTGGGGAGGCACTGGGACAGCTTGCCCAGAGAAGCTGTGGATGCCCCATCCCTGGAAGTGTCCAAGGCCAGGCTGGATGAGGCTTTGAGCGACCTGGTCTAGTGGAAGGTGTCCCTGCCCATGGCAGCGGGGTTGGAACTAGATGACCTTTAAGGTCCCTTCCAAGCCAAACCAGTCTGTGATTCTACATGCACCCAAAAGGAGAAAGTGAAGTATCCACCTGCATCTACAGCAGGGTTCACTATTTTCACACAAATCAAAGCATTCTCTCCTATTTTTCCTTGCTAGATAAGCAGGTTAGAATTGTACATCTCTGTCTCATATTTAGCTGTAATTGAAATAACTTTATATCAAATAGTTTTATATCACATTTGACATTAGCTCCAAGAATAAAGGAAAATGAAATTTTTTCTTATACTCGAAATAATCCTGCAAATAGTTTTGAATTTATCATCAGGATAAACTGCATGACTAACAGAGGCAGTTACTACTCAGGGGAGAGCTTCTGAAAACACTTTTACATTCTCATCACTCATCTTAATTCTGGGTGACTTAATATAGAAATCTCTTTAAACGACGCTTCGTCTCCCAGGTCTCCAGTTCTGGGGTCGCACCTTTCCTGGATGTGCAAAACAAATACTTGGTCATTGCAGGTTTTCTTCCATCAAGACTTCTGAAGCATATGCTAAGTGCTTTGATGAATCACGCTCCGAGAGCAGATCGGATAGCAATACATTCCCTTCAAATGGCATATGCATGGTTCAGCCATGTAATCCCAGCTCAGCGAATTCCCTGCCTATGCTTGTCGGCTCCCATCACGAAGCGAGTTCACACTGGATACTGTATGTAAGAGGGATTTTAAATAAGGGTGACCAAACTGGGATAGGAGTGCTGGACAGGTGTTAGTGGCCCCTGAGTCTGTGGAATCTGCTTTCTGAGTGCTGGAAGAAAGATAGCTGAACAGATAATCTGAATAATTATTCTGAGCATTCAAACAGTTTCCAAATATGAAATTTCCTAAAGCCATCGTGAGGGCATGCACAGTGCCAGCAGTAGGCACCTGATCTGGGGGCAGGGGAAGCTCACAACCCCATCACATACAAGCATACGGTCTCTTTTGGGTCCACGAAGAGAGACAGAGACTGCTGAAGACCAAGTCCATCAGGGTGGCAGAGCCCATGACACAAGCACCACCGCCTCCACCGCACCTTCCCTTCCCTGGCAGCACCACCAGCTGTGGGAGTCTCTCATATATGTCCATTTTCCATATTGCCCAGAAAAAACTGTCTGAGGGTAACTGGGTTTTGCCAGATGGCAGAAAGCTAACAGAGACTGTACAGCATTTGTTCACAGCCTGGTAAGTTTTACCTTGGCATTTGTAATTTGCTCAAAGAAGTTTTCAATTAAAATAAAAAACATGGCACCCCCCTTCCAAGTACATGGGCATTTAAATGCTCTTAATCAAGCTGGTATCTGATACCTAAAATAATACTAAAGGTTTTTTTTTTTAATTACATAATTTGCAAGTGTAAAAAAATAAAATTAGCAGTATCAAGTGATAATGCTTCTAGAGAACAAACCACTTTATATTTAAACCAAAAAGCCAAGCATCATCAAAATCTGAGGAGACCTCAGCACAGCTTTCAAATCCTCCTTTTTTATTATGTAAGTAACTGTTAAATAATCCAACTTCTCCTCCTACTATTTGCAACTTTCCTGACTCCAGCAGGATGTTAAAAAAATACAGTGTAAAAAAAATTAGTTTCCCCAACTGAAATACTGCCACAAATGTATCAGCATCTTAAAACTGAGCTAAATCTTATCCAGTGTTGCCAACAACAATTCAGAGCAGGAATAGTTCCTTTGAAACCTGCAGAAGTACCACCACTGCAGCAGGGAGCACGATGCAAGGATTAACGTTTCAACGATGATGACTGGCAAACAAAATGCATGGGCACCATCTGCAAGGGCTTCATGTTCTCCCAGGACCCAGGAGGAGTGAAAAAACGGACTTTAACCTAAACTACTCTAGTGCATAACTCTAACACTGCCACCTCTACAGCACAGATGCTTGGTTCGTACTGCTGCAAGGCAAAATCCATGCGTCGTGTAGAGAAGCACTGACCAGTGAGGAGTGAATTTCTACATCAGCACCAGCGTGAGGTCCCAAGGCACCTCAGTGCCAAGGGTCACTGCAGCAGAACGCTCCGAAGGACAACATGAAAGCTACTCCAAAATCAATTCTCCTCTTCTTTCAGCTAAACCCAAGCAAGACCCAACCTCTGCAGCAGTTCTGAAAATGCTGATGTTGCACTGACTTGTAAAACACACCCCCCGAGACACAACCAACCTCCTCTCCTCCCCTTCTTCTTGCCACTCACCCACCACCAACTTGTACGTTCACCCTGGCAGCCACAGTCCATGGCTGTGAAGAAGGACTTTACCACTGTTAAAAACAGACGGATATAAACATTTCTGGAGAAAAAAGGTGACATTACCTCCTACAAACCCAGTGTTGTCTGGGGGCACATAAACACGAAGGAAGAATGGGGGAAAGATAGCTGCAGCTCAGGGATTACTTCTGGGCATGGGGGCAGCAGCCTGGGCAGATCCCTGGAGACAGCTTTGGGAGGATGGGCAGAAAGGCATCTCTCTCCTTATCAAGGCAAAACTCAGGAAAACTGGACTAACTAGGTTAGCTAAAATCAGTTTTCCTTCTCAAACTCTCAAATGACTATTCTGTGGTTTTGAGTTTTGTACCCAAAATACGCTGCAGAAAACACGCCCGTGTTGGCTTTGTTCTTCAGCTGAAAGGAGCCCGGCTCTCAGCCAAAGCCAAACTCCCATCACCCTCGGAGGGCTAGGATCTGCTGACACGCTCTGCCAGCCATCCCCACACACACTGGTTTCTTCTCAACACACAGGTTCAAGGAATCTGCTTTAGTTTACCTGAATTCAGTTTTATTGTTTTCGTCAACATTTTAACGACATGCAAATTGCTGCCATTATTTCCGAGATGAACGGGACTGCCTTTTCCCTTTATGATGTGGCCCGACCTAGAGGACTGCTCTGATTCTGCCACTTCATTAGCAAACATAATTTTGAAGCCATTCACACTACACAGTCACAATTACAGCTTACAGTTTCTCATACAGATTCTTTTTCCATATTTCATTAATCTTGGAGGAAGAAGGTTAACTCAGCAAAGCCAACAACAAAAAAATCTTCGCGCAATTTTGGTTATGGCATTATCAATATTGGATGCATTTCAAAACGGGAAGAAGTCGCTTGAGATGCATTGCAAGTCAGAGCTGCAGTCAGTGCAGCTCCCCTGAACTACCAGAACCTTCCATCACAAAACTGCGTATAAAAATCACTGAACTGGTAATGCTTTTATCCTGTATTTAGACACAGCGGAGAGGTCTCGTTTTCTCTGGCCTATTTTAAAAAAAATCCAAATATTTACCAGTTGCGTTAAACTATAACGTTTAATGCTCTCCTAGCACCTGGATACAATTTTCTTGCAAGAAATGAAACATTCAGACCCAAAGCCCCTATATGCAGCCAAATCTTGCCAGAGTGACAGCTCGCTGGAGAGGATCTAACCCCAGCAGCTCACCTTTCTGTCTGCACATCACATCTGCTCTTCAGTACAAGAACTGACTACTGCAGATACAGCAGAATTCAAACAACTCACATTATGATGCTAGTATTTGCAAGTCACACCCACACCTTTTTTAGGATTCTTCCTGGGAAAAAAATGAGGCAAAACCATGTGTTTTTAGCAGGCGTTATAATGACCAACCATCACTGGAAGTCTAGTATCTGGAAACTGGTCTCCCCTGATGGGAACGAATCCAGACACAGAGGCAGTGCACAACAGGGTGGGAAAAATATCAGCTAACATCTAGGCCTGTTCCTAAACTGCACATTTGCAACTTCATTATAATTCCAAGAAACAACAAAGAAGCTGGATACTGAAAAATACTAGAGCCAAGATCTCCCAGACAAAGGTATTTCTGCTCCAAAGAAAGGTAAATTCAGTTTTGATCCAAATTCCTCAGTATAAACAACATAACTCAGAAGCTCACAAAACTAGACCACATGGAATCCACCTTTAAAGGAGTAAACCTGCTTTTTAATAGGTTGCTGTAATTTACAATTACGTAGTCCTGTTTTTTTCTGCTTGGTTTGGCGATTCCATCAAGATCTACTAACTACAACCAGAGCTATGCTGATCCTTGGTGTAAGATCAGCACTGCACCCGCCCTCTCTGCACACTGTCTTTCCAGGGCATGCAACAGTCCCAGAGCACAGGTACACTGTCAGTATTTCAGTAAGATCTTTGAAATATTAGGCTGGTTAATAGCTCAATCTACCCTTCAGGGGTATGAACACAAGTTCATACTCAAGAGTGGGTAAGTTCTGGAAACACATAGTTCATCTACTTCCTTATACATCTCATACGATGATTTTTGTACAACAGGAACGACACACAGGCCCATGCATGGCTTTTCTCAGCAGGTCGACCTTCTCAAGAGGAACAAAGACCTGGTTTTTACCATTGGAAGGCAAAATATGAAGGTCACTGGACACTTACAGTGCTAATAACCACGCAGAAGATCACCCACGTGCAGACAACAGCTCCTAATTCTGTCTATATGCACTGCTAGTGCAGATCAGCCCTATCAAGGATGGGCTACAGCAATTTTACCCGTTCAACTTTGTTGCGGTAGAAATGCTTCTCCCGGGGAAGGATGTATCCACGATGCAGCTGGTAACAGAAAAACCTTGCTAAATCAGGTGTGTAGCACTCAACACACACAGCAGTCTTCACCAGGAATACAGTACACTTTATTCCAGGGAATCACAAAGGGTTGAAAAACGCTAATAGCAAGCCTTTAGCCCTTAGAAAATGTTCTTTTAGCACTGACATATAGATAATCATTTTGGTCCCACGTGCACATGCCTGTGTTTCAGCGAGTGTCGCCCTGTCATCCATTTTGCAGGAACATCCCTGTGGATGGCTCATTAGCACCCCAGGAGCGGAAGAGAGTGAACTCCCTAGCGACAACAGCTGATAATTCCGTTTATTTAACTAGGATTAGGCTGGGAGGCGACGGAGCTGAGAAAGCCAGAGACAGGCAACTCGCACCCAATACAACTAAAAGGTTTTTTTGTTGTCACCACACAAATACTACCCAGGATTTATTTAAAAATGAAGTATTCAAATGCGTTACTTGGTAGTAAAATCCTATTTATAGTTTAAAAAGAAGGGGGTTTGGTTTGGTTTCTTTTCAGAAATATCCTACTGTATTAAAATAAAGTCTCGGATATTTGGATGCACTTTGTCTCTACCCTCTTATACATCCACAGCAGACTAGAGAAAAAGAAAACAGTCTTATTTCTACTTGGTGCTTTGGAAAAATGGTAACATGGATTTAACATGAATATACTGATATTATTACACTGGTAACAGCTGTAGTATCCTTCTGCTTTCTAGTTCACAGGGACTCTTGGCTATTCCTTTTGCTCCCATTGGCTTCCTAGGTGACTCAAGTCCCACTTTCACATCCCTAATAAAATGTTACCCTGCGATACTGGCAGAGGTCTCTGCAGAACGCCCGTGTCGCTACGAGGCACAGCAGCACATCTGCCACGGACATCATGTCACTGGTGTGGCTGGAGTATCCGACGGGCACAACCATGCCCTGGGACACGAGCAACCAGGCTGAAAAACCACAGCGATGAAACAAGGATTATTTATGGCAGGGGCAGTAATTATTTTGCGATCAAAGTTTTAGCGTGGAAAGCCAAGTTTCTTCCCATCACTTTTTTTTAGACATCTGTACTGGAAAGCATACAAGTACGGATTAACAAACACTAGGCAATTGTGCAGTTTTACAGCCAAATGTGCTTAGGTGCAAGGCCCCTAAAGTGCTAAAGTAACGTGGAAGATAACAAACTTCGAAGCTGGAAGCTGTTCTAATGGAGTTTAAGCAAGCTTAAATAACTTCAGTGTTAAGGAAAACTTATTTTTACAACTCCTCTAAAATCACAAAGCCAAACCCCCTGAGTTACAAGCTTTGACCAAAGACAGTTTATACTTGGTCACAAATTGCTCAGTTCCTGCCATTTGCATGAGAGTTTCTGGGCAGGGTTTGACATCCACCACAGCACATGGGCAGCTCCATCCAACAAGGAGAGCGCCTTCCCAACGCCGATCACCCTCCGCTCCTCCCCGGCTATTCGGCGCCCTGCCACCCTGTCGCCAGTAACACTGCTTTTCCCTGCAGAGCTGGGCAGGGGGGCACTTCCATCCGGCTGCGAACAAACCAGCATCTCTGTCAGCAATGGTTACTTGGGATCTACACCCAATTCTTTCGCTCGAAGGCTTCGCGGTGGTCTCTTTTCTGAGCCTAAAAGGTTCTGATCAGTTCCATGAAGAGAGGGAT
>NW_010272636.1:110307-113087 GCF_000690775.1 Eurypyga helias
TATCAAACCTTTGCAACAAATTAAAACCCAGCAGTTTTCTCTGACCAGTTATTCACCAGATAGAAATGCCACGAAAAATTACCTAGCTGGATTCCAATAAACCAGAGAAATTTAAATCATCTATTCTAAACAATTGCATTTAAATGTTTCTGCTGTGGCATTTTCACTTGAGCCTGTTGATTCCACATTTGAAGCTTGAGGGTGTTGCACCACTATCAGGTCTCTCACTGGATGCACAGCTCCACGCTACTTCTAAAATATAGACTTTAATATTTATGAAATATTTCTAGATGGAGATTACGGCTCAGAAGGAAAGACTAATATGACTCAGTTATTTAGAACCTTTACATTTTCCAATGAAAAATTTTGAAATTCTTTCCAGACACTGAGTGTTCCTGACAGAGGCTGAATGAAGCATTCCTTGCCGTTAGGGAAAGCAACATTTCATTTATTAGATTTTGAATTAGTATTGCACTTAGAAACCCTACTCGCGAGACAGGACTTTGCTCTGCTAGCTATTGAACCCACCCTAGGAAAAAAGGGCTGTACTCCCCCAAGTCTTTGACGATCAGGAAGAAATTCTTCCCAGAGAGGGTGGTGAGGCACTGGGACAGGTTGCCCAGAGATGTTGTGGATGCCCCATCCCTGGAAGTGTTCAAGGCCGGGCTGGATGTGGCTCTGAGCAACCTGGTCTAGTGGAAGGTGTCCCTGCCCATGGCAGGGGGGTTGGAACTAGATGGTCTTTAAGGTCCCTTCCAACCCTAACCATTCTATGATTCTATGATCGTAGTGCAAATCAAAAGGCAACGTGTGGATATGAACACACAGGGGGTGCAAGATAACATACAGATAATATTGGACATAGATGGGCAATATTAAGATGTCAGTATCACTAGAAGTACTTCCAAAATAACTGTACATTGCCCCAACAGTTTTTACATTTTGTGCCAACTATGGCCATTCATCACATTTAAGTGGGCTTTATCACCACTCACAGTGGGTGGGGGTTTGTGACAGCTGCGGCTGGACACGCTGTCCCAGCCACACTCTCATCGCATCAGCATTACGACGTGAAGGCAGGAATAAACATCCATGTCCGTGTTATGGATCAGCAACACAAACGTCGTCAAAGGGCTGCCAACACTGGATACGGCCTCGTCGCCGAGTTGAGCCGGTAACCGCTCACCACCATCGCCCCGGCGCGGCTCACCAGAAGTGGTACCTACCGCCAAGAGATGCCCCTTGGCAACCCACCTCTCCTCCTGCAAGCCCCATCTCGTGGCAGGGAAAGGTGAGAAAAGGAATGCAAACCTCCAAGCTGAAACAGCGCGGCAGCGATGACAATCAGCTACGCTACCCAGGAGCTACGGCCGCAGCACTCAACTTCACATCGATACCAAGCACATGCTCAGGGAAGTGATGAGCCCATGCCCTCCAGTGTGCTACTTTGATCCCCCACCAGCACAGTCCAAAAGCTCAGGAGAGTGACTTATGTATGGATTTACAATAGTTTGGGAGTATTCTGTGTGCCTGAGAGCACACAAAGCTGTCTCTGCCAGTGTCTCTTCAAAAATCACACAAAAACCCATACTACAGGAGAAAAAAGAAAGAAGAAAAAAAAAGATGTACACAGGTTTATTCAAAAGCATCTTCAGCAGTAGCATTTAAAGCACAGCTTTACTGACAATCTCCGGTGTTCTCAGCAATTCAAATATCACAGATTTAATTGACTAGTGTCCTATTCTACCTTTTCAAATTTAAATGTCAAGTTTTAGAATCACATTTGCAAAATGCCTCAGTGCTTCTTAAAATACATAATTTCTTGTTACGTACTTTGTACTTGGTACTTTGGCATGAATATTTACAAACAAAAGACGTACGTTTTATCAATACAACAAAGGAAAACATAAACCCAAGTCGCACAGAAAGCTAACTGAAAGAGCCAGTGAGCAGGAAAAGAAATTAAATCGTTTTTGGCAAGTATTTATAGAGAAAATCTTGGACACAACCCCGTGCTTTTTACTATACCCTGAACATTAGTGAATAGTGAATCCGATGAACTGCGCACAGAGCCAAGTTACGCAGCTGACACCAAGCTCCTGAAAAGCTCCCAGTTCCCGGAAGATTAGAGGGTTGTAAATAAAACCACCTTCACCCATATGGGCCGTTCTGGTGATGCACCGGCATGGCGATCATCTCGGATGTGGCCTCAGCCTCAGGCACGAGCAGCCAAGTGAAGCGCGCTCCGAGGCAGGCGAGGGGGCCCTGCAGTGTCAGCGCGCAGGCGCGAAGCGCTGGTGCTCATACACCCACCCCGCTAAGCAAGCCACTGTCTGTGGGACACGACTTGGGACCTGACGAAGCAGAAAGACAATGGCTACTGTGCTGCTACTTAATGCCCCAAGCTTCCTTTGTGCTTTCAGGAAATTTGCTTTGTATCCAGATTAGCATGAGTAACGTTTCTGCTGGTAACAGTTTTCCAGATGATGGAGAAGAGATGATCTGCTCTCCATTCCCCCTGGATAGCAGCACCGACAGCTTTATCTTTGGAGATGAGACTCTTCCCTGAAGAGGTTAACTTTCAACACATATTAAAAAAAAAAAAAAAAAAAGGCCAACAACCAAAAAAAAGGCCACACACCAAAATCAAAACAACCAAAACCAAAAAGCAACAAAACAACCCCTCAAAAACATCCTAGCCATGAAGAAACTTATCTTGTTTCCTAAATCGTAGAACAGTTTGGGTTGGAAGGGACCTTAAAGACCATCTAGTTCCAAAC
>NW_010272636.1:113443-122959 GCF_000690775.1 Eurypyga helias
TCTACCCCTCCGATCACCCTCATGTCCTTCTTATATCGAGGACCCCAGAGCTGGACGCAGACCTGCAGGTGGAACGAGAGGAGAGTAGTGGGGGAGAGTCACCTCCCTCAACCTGCTGGTCACACTTGTTTTGATGCAGCCCAGGGTGCTTTCTGAGCTGCTGGCTCATGTTGAGCTTCACATCAACCAACACTGCCAAGACCTTCTCAAGGCTGCTCTCAATCCATTTTCTGCCCAGCCTGTACTTGTGCCTGGTGTAACCCATGAGCAGGACCTTGCACTTGGCCTTGGTGAACTTCACGAGGTACAAAGGGTCCCACCTCTCCAGCCTGCCCAGGTCCCTCTGGATGGCATCCCTTCCCTTCAGCGTGTCACCACACCACACAGCTTGCTGTCATCAGCAAACTTGCTGAGGGTGCACTCGATGCCAACCATCCATGCCACTGACAAAAGATGTTAAACAGTACCGGTCCCAGCACCGATCCCTGAGGAATGGCACTCGACACTGGTCTCCACCTGGGGATTGAGCATGCACTGAATAAGCAGCAGGGCTTTACTGTGTGTAGTGGGGAGACCTTTTCTGAAATAAGTCTTCACTGGTGAGGAAGTTCTGGCAGAGCAAAAGATGCTGGCTGCCATTAGGAGCCCGTTCAGCCCAGTGAAGAGAGGCAACACCAAGCTGCAGGGAAGGACAGAGAAGGGCAGAGCAACGCTCATCCCCAGCCAAGAAGGGTCCCAGGTCCATCACTCTCACAGTGACCACAGCTCCCATGGTCTCTGCAGCATTCCAACTACTTGCATTTCCCCATCCTTACAACCGTGACTGCAGGGACGCTGGTCTAATATCATCCAAAGAAGCTAATCTCAACCTTCCCTAAGAAAATAAAACTCAACCTAGAGAAAATGTTTACAGAATTTAATCATTATTATGAAAAAAGCTGTGATGTAGAACAACAAACATGGGGGGGATGTTTGAGGATGCCACTGTTATCCCTAAGGTGAGTGGGAAGAAGCTGTATGCATATTCCGTTTTTATTTCTTTTTGGCAGAAATAGAACATTGCTTAGGCATAATTTACATTCGAGTTTCTAATTTAGCACCAAGGTTGTTGAAGGGAAAGCATCGTGTATTTATCAGCAGATAAAAATAACAGCAACATTCTCAACAGCAGCATGAGAGACAGGCAGAGCGACAGAAGTCAGTGCTGCAAAGGGCAGGCTTGTTGCTCTCCTATGCGATCCATGTAGGCAGCTGACTTTATCAGGGAATTTACTGCGTGGAGCAAAAAGAAAGGGAGAAAAAAAAAATCTAAAGCCAAAACCGATGTGCAATTTCCCACACACCATCTCATCAGGGTTAAACACAAGATAATTGTCCCAGCACAGACTTTATCATGAAGAAATTAATAACAGCTCATCTTTCAAATATTTCAGAAGTGACAGTGGCCTCTTTTGTTCTCCTGATAAAAGAAAAACAACCAACCTGTCCATAAATATCATGGGCTGCCAGCAAAAATGTAAGTTCAGATACCGTAAAGGAAATCAAGCGATTGAAATAGGTTTCTTTTGACAGGCTCTTGTCTTTGGACTTGCAAATTAGAAGTTAAAGCCTTACTCAGAGGCAAATCAACCAGGCGTTATCTGCGATATATTTATGTGTGTGTGTGTGCTTTGAGTGAGTTCACAAAAAGTTCTTCTCCTGCATTTGTAAATTAAGACAGTAAGTTAAAAACTAAGAAAGAAATAGGAGATTATTAAGAACATAACAGACAGCACTCACTTTCTGCTTCTCTGCATCAATTTTACCCAAATGTCAATAAGATCCTACTGATTCTAAGCTGGCACAGTGGAGTACAGAGGCACATGCAGAAGACGGCAGTCGTAAGAGCTCTGACAACTCAAACAGATTTGCACATCTTCCTTTCCCTGAAAATCACCAGATTTTCAGTTAAAGAATTATGTAAGACTTCCCTTGTTAGTTTTCAAGACCCTCTCCTTCATGAAATGTTGATTTTTCTCTACAGATGTGTTAGAAACCAGGGAAGCCTCTGCAGCACGGACAAAGTGTGTCGTTTATAAATTACAGCTGAGATCTTCCCGAAATCATCTCCCTCTACTTGAGCATCTCAAGAAAAGCCACTAAATACAGGGAGGCTGGTGATATTAACAGTAGCTGAGGTCTTGGCAAACTTCTGACATTAAGAAGCTTAATTATTTTTCTCTGTAAAGCTTCTCATTGAAGTGAGAAAATTTGGGGCAGGGGAGCTGCGAGTGTTTTTAAAATTGGGGACTACGCTCTATAAACATTTTGGCATTAGAGTGATACCATCATTCATAATTTCGTCTCCTACAGGTTCCATAGCATATGTCATTTAAAGAAATCCATTTCCTGCTCAATGATTTATGGTGTCTTTGAGGGAAAACAGGCTGATCAAATGCATCAAAAGTTTTCAATATGAACATTTGCCACGGGGTTATTTCCTTATTCCTGCCAACTCATCTTCTTGCTACTAAAAACACTTAGACAGTTGCATTAAGATTTTAGTTTCCATAGAAACTGTTATTGGCTAAAGTAAATACAAGATGGTAAAAAGTGTGAATGTCCTACTCCTGTGAGCATGCTTGCAGGTGCCCGATTTTCACCACCTCACCTTTCACCAGTATTTACTGCTGCGTGACTCTTTTAGCTATGTCACCCCACTATGAATACGAACACTCTTTTGAGTGGCTCTTCCACATTTCACAGAAGGTGTTTCAATATTCAGAGGTATTTTTTTGCCTCATGGTATAAAACCATAGTTTTTTCTTCACCAATTGTTGTGTTATTTTATTTTGCAGACCTCTCTGCTAAGCTTTACAAGAGAAAACCCGTCTCTTTGTTAGTCTGCACATCAAAACAAAGCTCGAGAGCACGCTATCAAGGTAACATGCGAATAAAAGGAAATAATTCTTCATCGCAACTCATGATTTTCACATTCCTTCAGCATCTCAAAATACAAACAATGTGAGCCCTGCACACCCTGATGCGGCACCCTTGCTGATGCCGGCGGCAGTTCGGAGCCCCTGAAAGCTGTGAGAAAAGGCACATCGTGCTTCAAAAAGGCTGCGGTGAATTTATGGGCAGTCATGTCCTCCAAAGGAAAAAAAAAAACACTGAACTGCATATTAATCTCCTGTTCTCCAAATTTCTTTTGCTTCCTTCATAAATGATTCTCATGCTTACTAAAAAGGCAAAGTCCTGATAATCATCTCCTAATTCCCTCATTTCTGTATAAATTTCATTCCATTTTGAATTCAGGCACTTTTTCCTAACACACACAATTAATAAGTCTTTTCTTGTTCTCTTCTGAACATTACTTTCATTTTTCTTCTTGTTCAGAGATCGGCTGCAGTGCTCTGCGCTGCCTGAGATTTGCCCTTATTCCAAAGAATAAGCCTTTGCATGTATATTGCGCCGAGACGGAAAATTCTATTTTCTGAAAATAGCTGCTGAAGACAGAAGGACTCAACCCTGACAGAATGTGGAAAAAGGCGGCGATGCTGTAATTTCTCAGTATCGCCGGGGTCATTTGAGTGCACCGCTTACTGGTTTTGGGTCGGAGGACAATCTTCTCATCCTCCAAGCATCAAGTGTTTTGGTCCCCACTAAATATCTCCCTTCTACTTCATTAGAAATCTAAGTTCCCATGAAAGACATACAGACACGAATATTGCTTATTTTCAGATGCCTAAACACTGACAGACCTTGCTTTTAATCTTTATGCCCCACTTCCTTTGCTGTGAAACCATTCTGACCCTCTGCCTAAGTCCCACAGGTTCTACCCTAACCCCGAAATCCACACATTTCCTTTGGTCGCCGTTTGGCACCCAAAGTAGGATGGAGCCTTGTGCAAGCCTCCTGAATTTGTCTCATCTTCCCAGCCTTGAGCACCGATGATTTGAAAGAAACGGTGGACACTGCCAAGGATGAAAACAAGGGTTGAGTTTCGCAGAAGGATAAACACAAAGCCACTCTTACACCCAGAGGAGCTGAGGTGAGGCTCTTGGCTTCACACCACCCACGTACAACAGCACTTCGCAGCGGTAGCCACAAATTCATTACAAGATCTTGAAGCATGAGAGCACAGACCATAGTTATCATCAATTGGTAAGACTGTGACCTTGGCTCTAGGACCACGGTCTAGTGCTGGGCTACTCTACGTCGTTTCAGCCAGGTCTTCTAGGTAACTATTCCCAAAGGTCTGCTCAGGAAGGTCTTTCTTCTGCTGAACTACTCCCATACATTGCTGTCACGGCCAGGAAAAGTGTCGGTGCTCTGCTCTAAGTCTCCACAGAAGTTTCAAGCGACTGTAACAGTCACCACAGACCCAAAGCAGCTTTGCGAAGTGCCAAGGAGAGCTGACCACCTGCACAACTGCAACCTAGTGCTAACATCCTAACTTTGAGGAAAGCTCAGCTCATTCCTTGGACTGTAACAAGATGACTGTAGGATGAGCCGCACTTCCGTGACTTCAAGGAAACTTTTGAAGCTAAATATAATAGGCAATGGAGGAAGGAACCAGACTTCCTGGATGAGAAACCCAGAAGCTCAGAGCTTATGAACAGTGTACGGTAGCATAAGTGCATTTACATGTCCCGTTTTTGGAGTCCACCGTTACCCTCTCTCACACACACTATGGCCTAGGGACAAACACAAAACAGTAATGTGCCTAATGTTACCTTTCTTCAGAGCACAGACTCTGCCCACTCAGCCTAAGCATTACAGGAGAAAATCCATAGCTTGGAGTTAATTACTGGAACAAAGTGTTAACACATTTTCAATAAATTTAGGGACTCTGTGAAATAGAGTTAAAAAAAAAAGAGTACAATGCCTTCTAGATACAAGGCATCTGGCTGTTTATCCTTCACTGATGAAAACTCCTCCAGAATTAAAAAGCTTTTTTTTTTGTTTGTTTTGGGGTTTTGTTTTGGGGTTTTTTTTTCCCTTATGTTAATGACTAGGAGTTGTGACAACAAACATACAAGAATAATCACAAAATATATATATTTATGTCTGGGCTTATGGGAAAATATTGTGAAAAGTGAATGTCAACCAACAAGGCTGAATGGGAAACTAACTGAAAACCCCCCTGTGTTTCTCTTTCTTTTGGAAATTAAGGATGCCGATGGTTGTGCAGAAGGTACTCGAAATGCAGCCCGCGAACAGACTCTGTCTCCAGCCATCAAAAAGACCAAGAGCTTGGCAGATTAATAAGCTACCAAAGAAATGTCTCCGCTGGTGGATATGGCAGCATATGGGGAAGAAGTGTGTATTCCAGATGGTGATGGAGAAAAAAGAGAGGGCTTGTAACTACGACTGCTTATAGTCCTCTAAAATCGTTACTTGCTGATGGTCCTCTGTAGAGCACACCTAACTGGTTTGGGCAGCTTAGCACAGGTGTAGTTAATCACACTGAAAATTAGTTTATTACAAAATTAATTTCATTTTTTATTTTAATAGAAAAGTCAAATCTCATTAAAGATGACACTTATTTCTATCAAAACGTAGCACCAGATCAGAAACACACTAAATGAGGTTTAAAGATTTCCGTTAACTTCTCAAGTTTTTAATGACAACCCACAGATGAAATCCACTCTTAGAACCCAGAAATAGATTTTAAAATTTGCATAAACTGGCAGAAGTCCCCTAATGCAGTATAAAAATTGTCTTAGACTACAGGCAGAGGGAGGAGTGGTGGGGCAATGAAAAAGAAAATTCCCTAAATCTCTTGGTTTACAGTGAAAGATAAGTCGGTGCACAACAGCACGCTGTCCTTTCCACCCGGCAAAGCTACTACAGGCATCAAGTTCCCAAGTCAATGATGATCCCACCAGATCATGAGAGATTAACTTCTGGGATAGCTAATGAACCTGTGATAAGTGCTACCTGGTCAGTAAGAAATATTTGTTGCCAAGGCAGCTAAACTCCATTCCCTGTCTGCAGCTTCTACCGCAGGCATGCTACACACAGGGCAAGAGGCTCCGCAGGTCCCAGTAAACCCCACCAGAGCCATTCTGCTGGACACAGCTCAGGCTCAGCATCACAACAGAACCATCACGCGCATCACGCTTGTATGTGATTGCGCGTGACTTCTTTGCACGCTCCATGAGGGAAGCTTGCTTTCCCACGCAGGAACGGCCCCTAACCACAGTTCATTCTTCATGCTCACCTGAGAGCAAGGGTTGCTCCCACCTGGAAGTAGAGCTGGGAAAGAGCCTCTGAAAAGCTGGGAAGTATCATGCATACATGATACTAATCGCTTAATCCGATATACCAGGGTTTTTACAAGAAACGTCTGTGCAATCACAAGCTGCTGCTGCTTGACTTAGAGCCAAGCCTTCCTGCTGCTGTATGAGTTTTAGATCTTCTGTGGCTGTGACACAAACAGGGCTTCTGTACTGCTCGCTCACCTGCAGTCAACACTCCTTTCCTCAGCCCCAAAACGTGGATCAAAGCAAAAGCGACACGACCGGCCCCAAAACGAGCGTTTTGTTTCACACCGTTTGCAAGATCCCGTCAACAGCCAACCCCAGGTGCTGTTTTCATTCTGCCCACACACAAATCAATGACAAAAAGCAAGCTCATTCACACAGGTGGTGCATTTCACCACCCTAAAAGTCAGGATTTTCTCATACCCTTCATTTAATGCCACTGCTGTCAAATCCGTAACATGTTGTAACAAAAACAGCCTTTATGTAACCTAATAAATAAAAGTCACCGAGGCAATAGCTATGCATAAATTTCAGCTAAAAACATTTTGTTAGAAGAACACAAATGTCCTCTGTAAAGCGAGTAGCATTTTAAAATAATGTTCTAGCCATTGTTAATACTTTATTGCTATTCATCATAGAACCATTAATCATGGTGAACTCATTTGGTATTAATGTGGATGTCATAAAGTACTTCTGTTGCATTTCAATTATATCTCAGCCTTTAAATGCTGCCAGCACTACATGGAAAGCTTTGAAAACCAAGTTTGAACAGTCTGTTCAGAGATAACCTCAGTCGCATTCTGGCATGGAGAAACCACCTTTTCCATTCCTAACGCCTACCCTCGAGGGGCTGAGCAGCCCATGGGGCCGTGCCCTGACCCAGGGCTGGGCACAAGGAAGAGGGAGCCCAGCGGGAGTTTCTGGGGAAGCCATGGCCATCCAGACCCAGCCATTTCCTTCTCCCAAGATGAGAGTGGGAGAAGCATTCCTCTGGGATGCTTCAACCCCACTGGTTCAACTGCGGCTAAGCAGGAGCCAGGCCATACTTTCAGGCCCCTTAGGAGAACTCCTTTTTTTCCTACCACTTCTGTGATTCCCCAAGGCACTATCTTGTTTCCCGAGCTTAGCGCTTTGGTTTTTTCCTCTGATGTGCAGTGTCTGTCCAAACAAAAACATCAGAGGGCACATATGCCTACAACCCCCTGTCTACTCAGACAAAGCGAAAGGGTACGCATACAACGGAGCAGGCCTAAGGGAGCTGACAGACACCCTGACCTCTCTGAGGGCAGTTTTGAAACACACCTCTTTCTGGCCTCAACAGGCATTGAAAGAGGAAAACAGGCAGCACAAAACGCGACACAGACATAAACAACTATCAGCTCCTTGTTGGTAGGGAAGCCAGGAGCTTGTGTAAGTTTACCTTGACAAACCAGGATTTTTGCTCCCTCATTGTGAGCAACAATTCCATCAGCGTTTTACATACAGAATCAAATTACAAGAGCTCAATAGTCATAATGTTTCTCATCAGAAACAGCGTTAAATGGAGAAAAGACAAAACACTTCTGATTACCTAAGGGAACTTCTTTCTTTCTTTCTTTCTTTTAATTCTTGCACATAATTCCCCCTCTGTTTTATCTAGGTCATCAATTTAACATGTAAGCACACAGCAAAAATTCCTACCTTGGGAGCTCTGGCATGTTTTCCGCATCTGGCATCTTTGACGAGGCTGATATCGAGCAGCTCAGTCTCCTAGAAGGAAAAATTACAACACAGATAATTATTACATTAGTCAAAAAGCCTTGCTGTGCTAACAGGGCCCCACTTCCCACATCTGTCAGAGGTTTGCCTGTTTGCAGTGACACCTGTCCAAACTGAGAACAGTTTCACGGAGTGCTCTGTTGCTCTTCAGCTATTCTAATAGCAATACTAAGACAACAGACACATAACCTGGTATCCTTAAAAATGTGCAGGTCTCTTATCATATATAGAACATACAGAAGCCATACGAGTCAAGCTTATTTCCTGGATCACTAAATACCAGCTGCTGTGCTTTTATTTTTATTACTTTTTAATATAATTTCAGCATTTTGATGCTAGTCACAGTGTGAAAAAGGCGATGTTACAAACAGAAAACCCTGCCTCTGCAACAGAAAGCCTACTTCATTATTACCAGAACATGTTGAAAAGTGCACATGAAACCCAAAGTGTTACATCTACAAAGCTAACGGGTTCGAACAATTTTAGTGACTACTGCTCAATAAAACCCATGTACTTCTGACAAGCATTTCATAGTTCATACGCTACTCTCGAGTTGTGGGTTATACAACACATGCCATACTTGGAACAAAACTGGCATGTGATGACAGCTTCTGGTAGGCAAATTCCTGTCCTCCCCTACACACGTGTAAGATGAAGAATCTTTTTTCACTAAGAACCTCCTGGTTCTCCACCCTCCCTGCTGGCGCCTGGCAGCACGGGAAGGATGGGGGCTGAGCCGAGCCCATGGTGCCCTGGGTACCCCTGCCAGTGCCAGCACAGCATGGGGTAGTCGCCTCTCTCCAAACACACAGCAAATTAAAACCTTCGGCCAGCATCATTTTCCCCAATCTCATCCTGCGACAGGGCATTTTTGGATGTTACCATGTTGGTTCTTTCTTGAATTCCTTAACACTTAAGGGCAAGGAGTATTGGGAAGGAGGCAGGATGCTGGAGACCGGAGCAGTGCGATTCCCAGCTGCCGGCTCCCTTGCACGCACACCCACGTGGTGTTACACATGCTTTTCCCAGAGCAACACCCACTGTCCTGCGAGACATGGCAAGACCACCTGACCTGATCTAGCATTACCTGACAACCTTAAAGCACACCTCAATACTGTCAGCCTCATTGACACGGGCATTTGGACTAACAGCCCATGTTAGCACGGCACAGTTGCATACCAAATACAGTCTAGAAAAAAAAGGTTGACCACACTGCGGTTAGAGCGCCCCCAGCTGAATGCATTTCAGCCTTCCAGTAGTCATTGCAAATGCTGTGTCGAGAATTTGAAATCTCTGTGCTGGATAGAGCCAGTACATTTTTTCCCAGAAGAAATAAAAATATTGTCTCATAGACATGTTATTTTGCCCTGAGTTACTTTCCATTTTAAGGGACCCACTCCTGCACAGCTCCTGTAGACCTCTGCTGTCTACAAAGACGTAAGCTCTACCTGCAAATTTTCATGCAACCATATATTCATCACATTCTGTCCCCCATATCGATCCCAAG